>NC_081349.1:3138663-3157757 GCF_029784015.1 Lycium ferocissimum | reverse complement strand
AACAAGTTGAGAATTCTCTCCTTTTTTTTTTTTTTTTTTTTTTTTCTCACGGTTTCTCTCTTTTTTTTTCTCTAGGCCGAAATGGCAAGTCTCTTCTCTCTCTCTCTCTTCTTGAAATGTCTAGGGAAAAAGATGAATAATTCATCTTTCCACATCCTTATATACTTAGTTCCCTCCAATAAAATTTAAACAAATTGCTCCTTGTTTGGCTTATTTTCATTTGGCCACTTTTTTGAAAGTGGGGCCCATGGCAAGTTGCCATTTCTTGAAAATTCTCTTGAAAATTCTAGCAACTCTCTCTTATTTCATGAAAACATTTCCCTTGTTCCAAATTTGCCCCTAGCCTTCCTCCGTATTTCCATAAGTCATTATGCAAATTTACCATTTTACCCCTGGCCTTTCTTAATATTCCAACTTTACAATTTTCCATACGCAACTTGTGTCACTTGCCTCGACTTACCCGAGGGTACAAAATACGGAATGTAACAGGTTCAGTCCTAGGGTGTGTTTACGAGCCGTGTCTAGTAGAGTTTTGGTTATGGTTGTGTTGCGCGCCACACTTATAAACAAGAGGCTGCGGGCATTTAGGAATGAATGACCTTCTTTCTTCATAAGAATCGTGCGATAGAGCTATGATATAAGAACTTCTTGTTCCTTAACCGCGTGTTGTGTATTTCAGAAATGCCTGTAAAGAGAAAGGCTACAACAGTCCAAAAGGGCAAAACAGTGGCAGAAAAGCGAGCCAAAAGAGCACCGCCACCAATAGTAGAGGAAAGTGAGACCCAGAGTGCGGCTCAATCTCAGTCCTCTCATTTAGTGCCTATATTAGAGGAGCGTGAGGGAGCTTCAGCCCCAGCTCCAGCACCTCCGGTTCCTCCACCGGATGCTTCAGGCCAAGATGTAAAAGACGCCATTCATTTTCTTACTCAATTGGTTGGTGCCCAGACTCAGCAGCAAAGTACAGGACAAGGTGATAGGGCTGTTAGTGCAAGGGCCCGTGATTTCATTAGTTTGAACCCTCCGGAATTCTTTGGATCAAAGCCGGATGAGGATCCTCAGAATTTTATCGATGATATGTTAAGGACGTTCCGGTTGATACATGCTTCAAACACCGAATCGGTGGAGTTAGCGTCCTATAGATTGAGGGATGTTGCGGTTCATTGGTATACGGTTTGGATGGCTTTACGGCGAGCCAATGCACCCCCTCCGGTATGGCAAGAATTTATAGATGCTTTTCTCTGACATTATTTGCCTCCAGAAGTTCGGCGAGCTAGAGCCGACAAGTTCTTGAATTTGAGGCAAGGGAGCATGAGTGCTCTAGAGTATAGTCTCCGCTTCAATTCCTTGGCTAGGTATGCTTCGGCCATGGTGGCGGATATGGGTGACCGGGTGCACCGATTTGTGAAAGGCCTAGGGCCACATTTGATGGATAGATGCTTGACCGCATCCCTTCAGGACAATATGGATATTTCATGCATCCAAGCCCATGCTCAAAATTTAGAAGAAAGCCTACAATAACAAAGAAGTGAACGTGAGCATGATAGAGGGTATAGCAAGAGGGCTAGATCTTCGGGTTCGATGAGTGAGCATAGAGGCGGGCACCGACAGCAGTTTTTGAGGCATTCCGGCCATTCTATGACTAGTGCGCCTCCACGGTTTTCAAGCCAGAGATTTGATAGACCTACTCATTCCGGGCTGAGTCAGTGTTTTTCAGGTTCTCAGTTCAGAGGTGATTAGGGTCAGGCGAGGCCACCTGTAGCCCGATGTTCCCAGTGTGGGAAGTTGCATTGGGGTCGGTCGATGGGCTCGAGGTTTGCTATTCGTACGTGGTCGGCCGGTGCCATATTATGCGTGATTGCCCGCCGATTGGTGGCGGTAGGACCCGGACCTTCGTGGTCGATAGCCGGATCTTCATCATCTATACACCCTATGGGGCCGGTTCGCGTACGCCGGTCGGCCATTGTAGGGGGCGGAGAGGAGAGTTCCCGATTCTAGCGGTCCTCGGACCGTATTTATGCTTTGGCTGGACGCCAAGATTTTGAGTCTTCTCCTGATGTTGTCACAGGTATATTATCGGTATTTTCTCATGATGTATATGATTTGATAGATCCGGGCTCCACATTGTCATATGTTACTCCATATATTGCAGGTCGGTTTAGAGTCAAACCCGAGTCGATCAAACCTTTTGAGGTGTCTATACCCGTTGGTGAATCGGTAATAGCTAGCCGAGTATATAGAAATTGTGTAATTGTGATTTGTGATCGTCGTACTATGATTGACTTGCATGAATTAAAAATGGTGGATTTTGATGTTATTATGGGTATGGATTGGGCGCTTCTTGCTATGCCAATGTCAATTGTAGAATGAGAACGGTTCATTTCCAATTTCTGGGAGAACCAGTTTTAGAATGGAAAGGAAATACGACGTCACCAAAGGGTAGGTTTATTTCCTATCTAAAGGCAAGGAAAATGATCACAAAAGGTTGCATTTATCATCTAGTTCGGGTTCAAGATGTAGAAAGGCGGAAGCTGCCGACTCTTGATCGGTTCCGTAGTGAACGAGTTTCCGGATGTGTTCCCGGAAGAGCTTCCAGGCCTTCCTCCCGAGCGGGAGATTGATTTTTCTATTGATGTGCTGCCAGACACTAAGCCCATATCTATTCCTCCTTATAGAATGGCTCCCGCAGAATTGAAAGAGTTGAAGAAGCAATTGAAAGACTTGCTTGAGAAAGGCTTTATTAGGCCTAGTTCATCCCCGTGGGGAGTACCCGTATTGTTCGTCCGAAAGAAAGATGGCTCCTTGAGAATGTGCATTGATTATCGGCAATTGAATAAAGTGACGATTAAGGATAAATATCCTCTTCCGAGGATTGATGACTTATTTGATCAATTACAAGGCGCCAAATGGTTTTCGAAGATAGATTTAAGATCCGGGTATCATCAAGTGAGAGTTAGGGAGAAAGATATCCCTAAGTGACCTTGAGAACAAGATATGGCCATTTTGAGTTCGGTGATGTCATTTGGGCTAACTAATACAGAACGGTATTTATGGATTTGATGAACGATGTGTTCAGGACCTTCCTAGATTTGTTTGTGATTGTATTCATCGATGACATCTTGGTGTATTCTAGATCCGAGGCAAAATATGCGAATCATTTGCGTACTGTCCTTAGAGTTCTTCAAACTCGAAAGCTATTTGCCAAATTTTCTAAGTGTGAGTTTTGGTTGAACTCAGTGACATTTCTGGGGCACATTATTTCAGCCGATGGTATTTGGGTAGATACCCAAAATATTGAGGCCATTGATCATGCTTTACATACTCAGTACATTCTTCATACTGACATCCTTTTGTTTGTGGACGCTGCGTCATCCCGTAGGTGGCCAGGGAGACAGACTTGATCCATAGCTTCATTATTCTGGGACTACATAGCGGGGCTCCATCTCATTCGGAGCTTCAGCTTTTGGTATAGATTCTTTTGTGTACAGATTTATGGGCACGGCGGGGTCCTGTCCCGCCTATATGATATGACGTATTCTTCTTAGAGGCTCGTAGGCATGTGTATATGGGTAGATGTGTTTGGCGTTGTCGGCCTATATGTTGGATATTATTTTGTTATCCTCGTCGCCTTATGTACATTGATATGGGCATAGTTACTAATGATGATAGAAATGAATTGTTGCCCAATGGGATTAGTATGATGATGAACGAAAAGTATGATTTAGCTATGTGGCTCACCTAGATGTAATGTGAAAGTATGTTAAGAGGTGCCCGGGTGGGTTAGCACCGGGTGCTCGTCGCGGCCCTCCGGTTGGGTCGTGACATAATCATCTCACGCCGCCCACTAGTGGTGCTGTCATCATCATCCATAAGCTGCCCGCCTTAGCGGTGCTGCCCGTACCATATAGACATGGTGTAATCATCGTCATTTACTTAACATGAAGCATGCATAAAGCTCAAGTAAAAGCTGTAACTCTATCGGAGTGACGTAAGGTCGGTAATATCCGATTATATTATGGAATAATCATAATCGTCATGTCTCACCTTAAAGGAACTAGCATTATAAGGAGAGACTACCAACCATGAATAACATCAAGGAATCATGTAAAAATCATGAACATCATAATATCATCATATCATGGGCTTTAAAATATCTAGACATAGATTCATCATTATCATTATCATGACACATCTCTTAGCTTTTTCTCATGAGAAGCTCTTAGTAATCATGGACTCGTAATTTCCGGAATGTAAGAAAATCATGGAAAGATAGAGGGAATCATGTTATAGGAATCATGCCTTAGAAAAGAAGGGACTAGCCTTACATACCTTTGCGTCTCCTTAACGACTAAGCGTTCTCCTTCCAAGCTCACAACTCTACATTCAAGAGAATTCGTACGAAGATTAGATGATTAGAAACATGCTTAAGGCTAAGCTAAGGCGACTAAGAGCTAAAGAAAATTGGGCAGCATTTCCTTTGTTTCGGTAACTTTCTCCATATAATAAACAACTCCCAAACATCATTAACAACACCTAAGATATTATAATCAATAAACTTCTTCAAGTTAAACATTATTCAATTCTTAAAATGCCCTTCCAATGTCATCCATAACCATAACTATGACATAACACCATATTCATTCTCATATGATACTCCTTTAACATCATTTGTATTATTCACCACAAGATTGTACTCATAACATGTCAAGAACTATGATTCAAGTCAAGTTACTATTCAAAAATACTACTATTTCATACTTGAGCTTCATATTCTTCTTTCTTCCTCAATTCAAGTCTTTCAACCATTAAATACTCTTAATAACATGAAATGAACACAAAACTCACCTTTGATTATGTAGGAATGGTCTTTAGATGAAAATACTTCACTTGGAGAAAATCTCAACTTCAATTCCAAAGGAATTCTTGACTTCCATAAACCCTAGTAATCTTCTCTACACTTGATTCTCTTGGCTCTTGATGTTTAATCCTTGATTTCCCTTAAATTTGTGTTAATATGGTGTATAGAATATTCTAGAGGGTTCAAGAGGTGTGGAGAAAGTGAGAAAATGAAAAATAAGAACTTGGGACTTATATATATAGTTGCAAAAATCTAACTCGTAATGATTTTATACAGACACTTATACGGTCCGTATAATTTTATACGGTCCGTATAAGTCCATCAGAGACTGGTCCATTCTGTGACTGTTATACGGACCGTATAAAGTTATACGGACCGTATAGTTGGTCGCATAACTCACCCTTTTTCCGAAAATGCTCTCGTCAATTTGTTTGATTTCCGATCCTTATGGAACCTTCTTAACACTTGTTTAACACTCCATTAACAATTCAAGGAACCTTATAACTCATCCTAAAGACCTTACTAAATAACCGTTAGCTCGATAATTACAGAACCTTTCCCAAACACAACTTATACTTCACTTTCCTCTGACGAACTTAGTCTCACCAATTCATATAACTCCAAATTCTTATCGCATACACTTTAAAGCTACCAAAGTTCCTTCTTATGGTCATAAGAGCTCCATGCTCAACTTATGCTTACTCTAGTCTACTCACAGTACGACAACCCAAATTTTCGAGGTGCAACAGTACCCTTTGTTGTCAAAAAGAAAATTCACCTCCTGGATGGGATACCATCACTCTTCCAAAAATTAAAGGAGGAATTGGGATCCAAAAAGTTGAAACTAAGAACAAAGCATTGCTTCTTTGGTCTAGCATGGAGACTGCTTAAAAGTCCCACTGCTAATTGGGCTTCCATTCTAATCCATATGCACTACAGATCTAGCCATAACACAAAGGGCAAAACAAGAACTTGGAAGGCTATTTTGGATGGTTGGAACACTTGTAGCAAAGGAGTCTTCAATGTAATTCATAATGGAAATGGCACCAACTTCTGGGGAAACAACTGAGTTCCTAACATTGGTAGACTGAGGCACCAAATCCATGGCCCCTTTCCTCAAAACTCTGAATACATCAAGTTTGCCACTGTTTACAACAATGGCAACTGGAACCTCGACCAACTCCCCTTTGAGCTTCCTTCTCATCTCTCCAATGCCATCAAGGATGTCTTCTTTCCCTCAAACCCTAGTAGAACTGATAACATTATTTGGAGTCCTAACAGTAATGATAAGTTTACCACCAAGTCTGCCTATTCTCTCATTGATAACAACACCAGAGGGAACCCCTAAAACCACCATGCAAGCTTTAATTGGATCTGAAGCTGAACACTCCAAACAAAATTAAATACTTCATGTGGATCCTTCATCATGGGAGACTACTAAGCAACAATTACGTCTCTTTCATAGGGCTGAATATCCAAAACATTTGCAGCTATGGCACCAATGAGAACATTCAACACATCTCCTTTGGCTGTCCTAATGCCTTGCCTTTTGGCAAACCATGTGCAACCTTAGCAAGACTGATAACCTAGGAATCATTACTCTTTTCAATCCCCACAATTGGCTGCCAATCTCGACAACATCAAAAACAAAATTTTTGACTCTTACCTACTTTGGAAAGATATCATCCCCTTTTGTTTTTGGCATATATGGCTTACCAGAAATAGCAACTAATTCAACAAAAAAAGGATCCTATCAATTACAAAGACACATAGTTGAAAGCCATGGAGTACTGCTCACTCATAAGTAACCTACACCACACCAAAGCCACCATAAACATCCATAGAGGGTGCTACAAATTCAACACTGATGGGGCCTGCACTGGGAACCTGGATTTAGGGGATTGGGTGGGGGTGATTAGGAACAGTAATGGCGACTGGATAGTTGGTTTCACCAAGAGCTTACTTCTGGCTACAAACACCTAAACTGAAATTGTTGCACTACTGGAGGGCCTCACCATAGCAGTACAACAAAACTTGAAACCAATCATCGGAGAAAGTGAATCAACAAAGGCAATTCACATGATCAGTAATGGTCATGACATTTGTAGTGCCTTAATTCATGAATGCAGATTTATAATGATGGAGCGAGGGAACCCACGGATCAAGCACATATACAGGGAACATAATCGAGTGGAGGATGCTCTAGCTAAAGAAGGAGCAAAGAAAAGATCTTTTGGTGCAACAATGCAAATGCTAGTTCCTCCGGTGTATGCGAATGCAAGTTTTTGGGGAGACATGGAAAGAACTACTTTCACAAGAACTATTAATGTCTGTAATTTTGATACGTTTGATGATCTTTCTGAACCAAATCGGAGTAAATCTCCGGCAAATAATTTAGCTGCTGTAATAGCTCCTTAATTTATATTAGTATCTGATTTATCAAAAAAAAAAAAAAAACGTTACTAACAAATAACCACTCAGTTCTTTTATTAAATATCACGTTCAGTTATTGTGTTGCAATTTAATTATATGTTAATCATATAATCTGAATTAACATAGGCAAAACAAAAAAAGATTAAAGAATCCGTCGTATATTAATTTATTAATTCGGAAGGAGTTTATACAATTTCTCTTTGTGAATTTATTTTTCAAAAAAAAAAAAAAATTATATGTATTTTGCTTTTGAATGATTAGTTGTCTTGTACAATTTGACCACTTGGTTAATTCCTTCCATTGCTACTCCATAGTAATAATAATATTACTACCACGATCGTAACTGTAATCAACTATGATGTGCCATTAATGTTGGATCCTCTCGAACATTTATAATTGCTTAAGAAATGAATATTCTGCAATATCGTAGTATGCAAATTAATTGTCAAATTATTTCATTTTGCTGTTATTTTGTCATTGAAATGTAATTAATTAACAGGTTATTATTTGCTGATAGGTCGCCATCTTAAAAAGAATTTTCAATTGATATCTACTCTTGAGCAATCACTGGAATCTGAATGCGGAGTGTCAAACAAAAATTCAAGTTTAAATATATATTTTACTTTTATCTGTATTCATAGTGTTAAGTGATGGTAGCAATTTCAGACAATATTAATAAGGAAAAATCATACATGTTGTCATTGTGCTAAAGTGAAGACAAACGAATAAGTACAATTATTGGAAAATAAATGCATATTTTTTTTTTCATTTTAGTGTCAATCAATTGATTGATTGGAAGATAACATCTTTGTTTTACTCACTTTCGTTCATAAATTGTATTTGTAATTATCATTAATTTAAGATTGAAACGTAAATATTATTATAGTAAGAACAAAAAATATCGTCCTAGTCTTATTCTGTTCTTACCATAATAATATTTACGTTTCAATCTTAAATTATTTAAACGTAAATAATCTTTGTTTTACTCACTTTCTTTCATAATCTTTCACTAAATTTTGTATGACTTGCTCGATAAGAAATATCTTCATAAACATCAAACAAGCAGAATTAGAGCATTAAGTGTGCATTTTTTCACCTAAAGATAGAAGTTAAAATTGATGTTTACACCAAAATCACGTGTTAAAACCTAACTTTTTTAGATGTGAGTTTGTTTGTTTGTTTTGAAATTTCTGTGATATTATTTTTTTCGTGATTGTGTAACGACCCTTCTGGTCGTTATGGGAATTTAGGACTCCATTGGGAATTCCGAGGCCGCGGGTGGATTCGTAGGGCGTCTTTTTGTATGTATGCATGTTTTGTGTTGTGTTGTGAGGCCTTGGGTGAAATGTGGGGTGATAAGGGGAAAAACTGGACAGAAAATCGAGCTACTGCCTAAAATGCCTTTGTTGTGGCGGTGGGAGTACCGCCGTGGCGGTGGGCTGACCGCTCTGGCTAGCCAATTTCTCTTGGGGCCGTTGTGGCGGGCCTTTGTCCGCTACAGCGATGCCCCTATAGCGGGGTGGCGACCACTATAGCGGTGAGCCGATTTATCTTGGGACCGCTATAGCGGGACCGCCGCCGCAGCGGTCGACGGGAAGGCAGTATCCGTGTTTTAATGCCTTAGTTTTATATTTTCATTCATAACACACCAACACACTTCCCAACAAGCACCTAGAGAGGATTCCCAAGCTAGGGCAAGATACTTTGAGAGGTAAGTTCCTTTGATTTCCATTCTCCTTCATGATTGTAATCCTCTTCATGGGTCTTTAATAGTGAAATTGAAATAGAAACCCTAAAATGTTAATAAACCTTCTAAACTTGATGGGTTATGGTTATTATCGCTTAATTATCATCTAAATGCATTGGTTAGTTGCTCTTGATCATAAATTGAACAGTTAGAGACATAAACTAAGTGATTGGAGACCTAGGGTTCTATAAAAATTGTGTCTTTGCCATAGAAAACAATTGTAATGGGAATGTTTGATAGAATGTGGTAGAAATTGATGGTTTATGAATATTAGGGGCTTTTGATAGGTTGTCTATCACCTAGAAAATCATCCACCCTTAGAATGGGGAGAGGGAAGGGTACTTCTTGCCTTGGTATTTGTAAATTGAACAATGTGACTCATTGAGTCTTCTACTTCTAGACCGCGAACGTATTGAGGCTTTGAGGAAAGGAAAGGCTGTGGCAGAGTGACAAACATTGTTTCAGCTCTACTCTGAGGTAGGTTACGGTTTACTTGAGTTAGACTTTGGTTAGTTGAATGTATGTTTGTGATTTCATTAGGAGAAAGCATGTCTAGTATTCATTAGATGATATTGTGTGGTTAAGCTCCTATGTGCTTGTGATCGAATGTTGTGTAGGCTTCATGCCATTATTCCTGTGTGATTTAATCTGCAGTGGATGTATTGTAATGAGAAGTTAATATAGTCTTCTCGAGGGTATTGTGACATGAAATGATGAGGTGAATATGGATATTGAGAAGGTAAGAAACATTGTTCTGTAAAAGGTATGACAAGGCACACATGTGGCCTAGATTATGGGCTCGTGGTCCGAGGATAGTTTAAAAAACGAGAGGTTTATTGTTATATCCCTCGTTCGAGGTTCGTTCGGAGCGAAGTTGTGCTCGGGTCGAGGAGTGTTCCGGAACGAGTGGTGCATGGACACCATGGGTCCCCTGCAGGTCATGACTACTGAGCTATGACATCAGATAGCATGTGTGTACAGCGAGTGGGGTTATAGTGGTAAATTCATTTCTATTGTGGTTGACGTGTTGTGATTCTTGGCAATTTGGTGATTTGTTGTGATTGTCCGTGGTTGACTTATTGTGATGTATTGATATTCGTGTATGATTGACTGGCTTGTTTATTTTATTGATCTCATAAGATATGCATGATACTAATCTTAGTCGGCCTATGATGCTTACCGGTACATAGTGTTTGTATTGATACTACGCTTCGCATTCTTTGAGTGCAGATTTTGATATAGAGACCGCTACTCGTCCTCACATCTAGCATGGAGGATAATTGCTGACAGATTTTGGGGTGAGCTTCTTCTCATGCCAGGCCGCCCGAAGATCTTCTCCTTATGATGTCTTTTCTTATTCTGGACATTATGGATAATTATTAGGCAGATTTCAATTCTTAGACATGTTTTGGCTTAGAGTCCTGTACGGTGACTTTCGGATTTTGGGGATTGTAATAGTTAGAACTTCCGCACTTACTACAGTATTTATGGCATGATTTACTTGTTCTTTTGTTGTTTAATGAGTAATAATTGTTTAGCTTGATTTATATAAAAACCGTATTTAATGGATTAGGTGGTGTGTATGTTGGTTCGCCCATTAGGATTTAGATGGGTGTCGGTCATGGCGGGTTGGGTCGTGACAAATTGTATTCTTTTATTCTTTATATAATCAGGGAGCTATATACATATTTATTACATGACATCTTCATCGCAATATCTATTTCGAAAATTTTAAATATCACTTGAAAGATAGGAAAATGATCGAATATTGGTTTGGGAATAACAACTGCATTTTGTGCTCTGATGAATAATTTATACTTATAGCTTAAACTTGAATTACTTCAAATGTCAAAGAAAAATAAACTGAATCAGGAATTATATAATCCATTTTAATATGAATATTAAAATGTCTAGTGGTGATAGATCTAATCTCAAGTGAAATAAATATCTATAATTTTTATTTCGTTCTAAAATCATCACATAATAAATGAACAACGTCCATAAGTGATATCACCTTGAAATCTTACTTATAATAATAATATTAAAATGAAATGATACTCACTAGATTGACATGACGTTTTCAATAAAACATGAAAGTGAATATGGTGATTTTAAATTGTTAACAATAATATAAGGATTCTTTTGAACATTTGCGAGAAAAATAAATATAAATGGACATTCACTGAATTTATCTTGAAAATACTGATTAATTAAACTAATTATTTTTCCCGATCAGTCCTCCCATTTAACAATCACGTTTTATGATTGAAAGACCATAAATCTGATAACATTTAATAAAGGACAAATATACCGTCAACTTTGCGATTTAGAGTAGATATACTTCAGTTAAAAAAATGGTTTATATATACCCTTGCTATTACAAAATAGTGCAAATATACCCTTGCCTTTATACAAATTGTGCAAATATACCTTTTTCACTAACGAGGTTTTTTTAAAAAAAAATCATTTAGCCTATTTATTAATTAAAAAAAATGCCATGTGGCCTTAAAAAAAGTCTACTCATTTTTGTTCAGTAGATATATTTTTCTAATGCCACATGGTAATTTTTTTCTGGTGGTCGGGTCTGGTTCATTTAAAAAAATATCTCAGTGGCTTTTAAAAAAATAAGTCTACCCATTTTTTTAAACGAATCAAACCCGACCCACCAGAAAAAAATTAATCATGTGGCATTAGAAAAATATGTATACTAAAAAAAAAAAATGGATAGGCTTTTTTTTTAAAAGCTACATGGTATTTTTTTGATTAAAAAATAAACTAAATGTTTTTTTTTTTTAAATCCGTCAGCAAAAAGGTATATTTGCACTATTTTGTAACGGCAGGGGTATATTTACACTACTTTTATAACGAGGGGTTTATCTGCTCTAAATCGCAAAGTTGAGGGGTATATTTGCACCTTTTCCCTTTAATAAATAGACTACTAGACATACTTTTTCATGACCCCATGTATTTAATACTTGTATATTCTTCTAGCTAACTTTAATGGCATATTTCGAATATGCACAAGGAAAAATTGGTATGTCTACCCAAAAAAGTTGCCCCTATATATTTAGAACGAGAAGAGGTGGTAAATGGTGATTATTTATTGATTAAATAAGTTTAACATTATGGACAAGCACTCGGATAGACAATCTGTAACTTTTGGTAAGGAAAGAAAGAAATGGATTAAAAGATTATAATGATGGAAGGACAAAAAAATGAATAAATAAGTAGCAGCTGTACTAATTTTAAATGGGCAGATGAGTGTAAAGCAAGAATAAAGAGAAGACCACTTTCTACTTTATGATATAAAGATATTGCCAATGGCTCTTTACTTTTTGACCACTTGTTATTATTATTATTTTAAAAAAAAAAAAAAACTTTTTCTACTCTCTCCCTTCTCTTTCCAGATGGGGATTATTAGCGGTACTAAAATATCCCCCTTGTTTCACATCTGAAATTCATACATTTTTTCACTACAATTCCTGTAATTTGGTGCAGGACAATTGCATGATTTACGATCCAAATTGAAGAATTTTTCCGGGCTGAGAGTATACAAAAAGAGTATTTGCATTACCGGACTATTAATACTCGTAAGTGTATACATTAGAAATATTGCATTAAACGTGGCACAAATATGTGGCAGATGAGGCTAAACGATGGCATGTTCTTCAATTGAATCCGAGGAGAAAGATTTCATGCGGACCCAGAGTGAATGTTACGAGCAATTGTCACGGGTCATTTATGAGCATCAGATGTTACGCAACCGGTCCAAATATAAAGCTGAACGTTACAACTCTACATTTAAGTGACATTTATTGGTTATTAGTACTCATTATTAGGCACGATTTACAGCTTGATGCTAGTGATTATCACCTATAAAATGTTAGACCTCAAAAATTTTCGCGTCGTTTGCGTCGTAAGTAAACTAACGTAAACTCGGAGAGGTCATGGAACCTTTGTAAGGTTAAGGAATACTTTTAATAAGTGCTAAGAAAGTGTCTAAAGGTTTAGGTCAAGTGAATCAAAGAAATTAAGTTTGTCGAAATTTTGGAAAAACTTGGCAGAATTCCGGACAGAATTTTTTGTCCAATTTAAGGGAGGTGTATCTCCTAGAATATGAGGAGTTATGGAATGCAAAACCTATGTAAATTGAAGTTCATTGAGTCTAGTTTCCAATGCAACAAACAATTCGTCGATATGACATCGTAGTAGAAAGTTATTGACATTTCAAGATAGGCTGCCAGATGTCTTCTCCACGGGCCCAATTGAAAATTCGGTGGAACCGACTTTCAAAGGTATAAATACCCCATTATCCCTCTTTTATCATCATTCTACACTCCTTGAGCTCTAGAAACCTCCATAAACATCCCCTAAACCCTTAGATCAAGAATTCAACAAGATTACACTAAACTAGTTTATGAAAAGTGATTGTTCTTGCTTCTACTTGATGTTGTGGTGAGTTTGGTCTTGAAGAAAGTTGGTGTGGCTAAAGTTCTTCAAGTATAAGGTATTTTCTTCATCTTGACTTTAATATTGAGTTGTTTTTGGAGGATTTTAATGGTTTAAAGTGAAGGAAAACATAGTATAAAGGTCGTAGTTTGATATGTTGATGTTGTTGGCTTATGGACTGATTTTCGAAGGAAGTTTCGGACGGATTTGTATATGTTTGTCATGTAGTATCTTGATTATGTTATTGTTGATGTTGTTAATGATGTTTGGGAGTTGTTTTGGAATTTGGAGGAAGTAGATAATATAGGGGAAATGCTGTCCGAATTCCGTTAACTTATTAACTAGCTAAGTTTGAGTGTGTAAGTGTTCTTATGGCATGATTGTTGTATGAATCATCTTGGATGTAGATTTGCAGGCTCGGAAGGTAGACGTTGAGTGGTTAAGTAAGCAGCAAGGCATGTTAAGGTTGTCCCTTTCTTTCTTAAGGCATGATCTTATTGTTATGAACTTTCACAAATGATGTCCATAATGACTCCTCTCATAGAAATGCTAGAAGCTTATATTCTTGATGTTCTCTTATGATATTATTGATGTTGGTCTCACCTTATGATTATTGTTCCTTCAAGGTGAGATATGCCAATGATGTTAACTCCATAATGGAAATCGGAGGTTTACCGACCTTACGTCACTCCGATGAATTTAAAAATGTGTTCTTAAGGAATGTTTTGTAAGACATGAATAGTATGCTCGTTATAAGATCCCTAATGAGGTACTTAATGCTAGAAGATAAGCTTATGATGCATCCAGGAATTGACTAAGGTTTAGTTAATTCGGGAAGAAGTCTTAATGGCCTAGAAATGTGCTTATGAGTCTTATGTAATCATGTAGGCATTAACGGATAAGCAATGATCATAAGAAGTGCGTAGAAGCTAATGGATAAAGAATGAACACTAGAAGTATATAAAGGGTACTTATAGGGGATATTTGGATCGGGCTGCACGTTCCGCAGCACATGCATTCATATTTGAATCGGGCTGCATTTTCCGCAACACATGCTTTCATATCTGGATTGGGTTACACGTTCCGCAACATATGCATTCATATTTACCACTGGTCTACAGCCAGCTGGGCAAATATATATTTACTGTTACGGTTCACTTCTATGCGGGTGCATAAAAGCTACTAAGAGGTTGTTGGTGCTCTAAATTGGATTTCAATGTTTTTAGAGTCGCCACCTAATTTATTAAGGGAAATTAGAAAAATCGGGGTTAAAGAGTTTTTCGAGCTAGAGAAAAAATCTTAGTAGGCGTTTGGCCATCAATTTTGAAACCATGGTTTGAAACCAAAGTTTGAGGTAAGGGTTCTGGTGATCCCCTAGGGAAGGTTTTACGCACCCTAGTACTAAAGATCCGTAGAATACGGTTGACCTACGAGCTTCAATGTGTGATTTTGTAATTATTTGCTTAAAAATTGTTTATGTTCCTGCAAAGTGTCATTTCATTCATATCGTTATTTTCGAGAAAAAATCGATAAAAAGTCCCCTTATAAAAGGGATTTTGGATTTAAAAATCCGCGTAAGTATTCAACTCACTTTATTATTGCCGAACTAGGACACACCCATTTCTCGGAGTAGTAGTCGCTACTATTCTAGTCCTAATAAAATGAGTTTAGTTCTTACGGGTTTTATTATACGTATATATACAAAATATGGAGTATATCTCCATATATATATATATATATATATATATATATATATATATATATATATAAACACAAGTATTTTATTTAAGTCCATTTTTTTAATCCATTTGAAGCTCATAAGGTCAATCCCATTCTAAATCCAATCAAGTTAGTCTCAAAAAATCGGTCCGAGAAGTCCTTTCGATTTCGGTCAATTTTAATGTTGGGCTTCCGGGCCCAAAGTCCTTTCGAGAAAACGGTACCAGAGTCCAGGTCTCAAAACAGTCCAAATTTTCTCTCTGATTCAACATCATTTTTTAAGGCCCAAATGTGCGAATTTGTGTCTTAATCCTTAGTCTAGTTTTATAAAATCATTTTTTATACCAATCTCATAGTGTATTTTTGAAGTCCATTTTGTTAACATGAACACGATTCCCAGCAGTTAAAAATGGACCAGTTTTAGACTTAGGAAAAGCCATTTGAACTTAGGCAAATTTCACTTCTTTATATTCCTTAAACCGTGGCCCTTTTTGAAAAGAACAGTTTTAAACCATTTAAGTTAAATAATGGTTATTGGCCATTTTTTAGAAAATTAACTTGTTGTGGCAACTTTCCTAACTTACTAGGTGTTTCCTAGGTCCTAACATACATATGGGTTCCAATAATTGAAGCATGCTTTTACAAATACAATTTTACACGTATGAATCAAGAAATAAAGAGGAGTTTAGGCTGGTGGGCCTACCTAAGCCCATCAGTTACTATTTTCACCCATAGTTGGGCCTTCATCATTTTCACCCATGGTTGGGCCTTCAATATATTTGCTTCCATTTATATTTTCTCAATCGGACTGGGTGAAGTAAATTACTTGGGTCTCTGGCCCAACAGGTTTATGTAGAACGTGGCCCGAATGCCCGAGACAGAGTCACATAGAACAACAAAAGATAAGGATTAATAACTGATCTAAATGCTTAATAACGCAAAGTTTTATAATTTAAAGAAGGTTTAAATGAGCAAACAAGGCCATCATATAAAACAGATGAGAGAATCGAGTCATGGATCAGCCCGGGCAAGTAAGTTCAAAACCCAAGAAAACCATCAAGTAGAAAACATACAGAATGGACTGAAGCAAATCAAACAGAGGCCCAACAGGGAAGACAAGAAAGGAAGCCCAAAATTAAACAAGAACAAATTTTAACAGCAGCCCATAATAAAGAGTGATACACTATGTATACATTAGATATATCAACTCATATACCTTTGAAGTGTATATGAGACTAAATATAGCTTGTATACACAAGCATACTCACTCAATATACTACACAAAATCAATTATGCAAAGGCAAATTTTAAAGGAAAATATGCTAAGACTATGCATGCTTCACAATTATCAGTTAAATAGGGTCAAACAGGTTCAGAGAATGGGCAACATACCAAACATATTTCAGGATATACATAGTATACACAGATCCACTTAAATAAGCAAAAATATAATCATTTCAAGACATGAATATAAACCAAGTAGACAGAATACACAAGCAAACCTTCTCAACATGTTCATCAGCTTAAAACATAACACCCTAAACTAGATTTTTACCTATTTAAGTCCAGAATTTCTTCAAGGAACCTTTAAGTTATTTAGGAGGGTCCCATGAGGCATGGATTTCAATGAGGGAACCTCAGCAACCTAGGATTGGGAATTTAGATTGAGTTAGCTTGAAACTCCAAGTCCTCATCCCTTTCCTTGGGTCCTAGTGTTGACACCTAATTTTGAACCTCCCATAATTTATTTTAATCACCAATAATCCTTGAATATCAAATGGAGTTGAAATACATATTTTTTAAAGCCAAAATGATTTTTATAAAAATATTCAGATAATATTTTACCATTATCATTTGGTAAAATAATTTCTAAATATTATAGATCGCTTGGGAAATGATTTACATATTAACGACAAATTATGACACTTATCTTATTGCCTAAATTAGCAAGTACTTGTTTTACTCCATTTAATTCAAGGAAATTTGCTAATTAAAATAAATAACCATTTTACCCCTTAAACTTGGATTTTCTACATAACCAAATTGTTTGTATAAGTTTCAAATTAATCATAATTAATTTAAAGTAAATTAATTATGATCATATTTGCAAATTTTGCCTATTGGTGTCTAATTACGGCTATATTTGAAGTAATCAATTAATTAGCCAATTAGGACCATAATTAAAATAGTTAAAATTCATTATTTAGTTAACTTGAGTCAGTTATTTTTTTTAATTGCGACCCTAATTAAGTTTAGTCCAACTTATAGTTTAAATAATTAAGGCCATCTTTGCAAATTTAGTTTTTAATTGGGTCAATATGGCTATAATTGAAGTGTCCAGCAAATAGACATTTTGGCTATATGTTTAATGTGTCCAATATCCTTCCCATATACATATATACACGGACATACACTCGTGTATACATATACACGTGTATATCACGTGTATACATGTATATTAGGCCCGCCCTTCCTTTCTTTTTTTCTTCTTTTTTCGGACCAGGCCCAGTCCACTTGGGACCGACCCAGCCCAAAAGCCCATAAATATAAAAACCCTTTCAACGAAGACAAACAGACCCTATAAGTCATTTGCACTTCGTTTTACTGGGTTTGTTGAAATCCTCAATGCGCGCGGTAGCGACCCTCTCTCTCTCTCCTCATCAAATTGCCATTTCTGGCAAGTTTGCGTGTGGACCAACCTTTCTGCAGGCCTGATGTGACCAGATCGAGTAGAACATTTAATACTCTATTCGTTTCTCACCAAACACCACCCAAACAAGTGCTATTCCTCTTTCTCTCTTACTTTTTTCACTTCAACGTCTCTAAAATTCTGCAAATCTTAATGAGTTTTGTTTTCATGTCTTTGAAATGCTTGGTTTTCATTGGTTCATGAAGAACCTATCGGATCGACCAAGTTTGGGGTCAAATCTGGTCCTCTATATGTTTGTTGGATCGATTTCTGGCCGTGGATACTTTTGAATGTTGAATTTGTGACCCTTGAATCGGTGTGAGGAAACAATTGCTGTTTGTCCCACATCGATTGAAAAAGCTAGGATTTTGAGATTTGGGGTTCTATAAATAGAACCCCCAAATCACATTATTGACAAGTACAATATTCACGAAAAAAACTTGGAACACTAAACTTTTTGGGCATATTTTGCTTTCAAATAAACTTTAACCTTTCTTGAGTTAAGTTTAATTTTAAATATTTTTTCTTCTCTTTTGTCTGTGTGGCTATGAGAAATTTGGGGTTTGAGGAGCAAGAGGCATATTCCAAAGTCCATTCTCTACGATAGGTTGCATGTCACGACCCAACAGGAGGGCCATGACGGGCACCTGATGCTAACCCACCCGGGTACCTCTTATCGTACATTTTCATTCACATCTAGGTGAGCCACATGGCTTACTCATAATTTACATACATCAATAGTGCTAATCTCATTGGGCAACAACGCATTAATATCATCATCAATAACAATGCCCATATCCATATACGCAAGCCGACAAGGCTATCAAAATGATATACAAAATATGAGTCGACAAGGCTACGAGACATCTAACCATACACAAATTGTCTACGAGCCTCTAAGAAAGGTATTAGGTAACATCATATAGGCGAGACGGGACCCCGCCGTGCCCATATGTATGTACACAAAAAGAATAATACCAAAAAGGCGCAGCTCGGATGAAATGGAGCTCCTCATGTAGTCCCGAATAAGAAAGCTAAGGATCGAGCACATCTCCATGGCCACTGCGGGCATGACGCGGCGTCCGTAAATAAAAGGACGTCGATACGAATAATGTCGCGAATATGTAAAGCATAATCAATATCGTAGTAGGAGCATAAGAGACAACATAAAAGATATCATAAGCAACTCATAATAGGAGCAT
>NC_081349.1:3066207-3138563 GCF_029784015.1 Lycium ferocissimum | reverse complement strand
TCCAAACAAAGGGTACACCAAATAATGTATCATATCACAATACCAACAAGCTGTAATGCTGGGTCAGATATCAATGTCACAAGTACCAACAAAGGGTACGCCAACAATATATCAATATCGCAGTACCAACGATGGTGCGCCAACAATGCAAAGATAGTTTAATTACCAACAACGATATATCAATCCCATCTCAGTTAAGACAATAACACAAATTCCGATATCTACCATCTCATGGCATCAAACCATCATAATAGAACAATCAAACACACATAACGGGGTGGCTAGTCCCAACACAAAATAGGGCCCAACCTAAGACAATATCCAACCTAACTTCATACCCAAAGGTTCACATGCTGTCTCCGACATTATAATCTAAATATGTGTATTGGTATACAAAGTCTCACCAAAGGTAAGCCATAACCTACCTGGACTGCCGAACCGCAACACCAACAACTCACTCCTTTGTCTTACCATTCTGCTGAAGCTTAGAACCAAAGTAGTCTAAGCATAATCGAATTCTCTACTAGAAATCATGAAGAATGATACTAATATTACTATGATTTCAATTAGGTCAATTCTAACACTAGAAATTAGGGAAACGGGCTGACTAGGGCAAAACAAGAAATTCACGGGGAAAATCTCAAATTAAGTACTAGGCAATCATAATCCAACAATTAATTATTGATTTAACCCAAGGATTAGCCTAATTTCTGATTTCAAGCAAAACCCCTAAATTGGGGATAAATCCTATGTCACGCCCCGAACCATGGCTTGGGCGTAGCACGGCACTCGGTGCACGGGATCGCGTGTGACCATGAACCACGCCTTATTTGAATAATCATGAGGCATACATGTGAAGGAGTATAACGTGAATGCATGATGAACCTTTATAAAAAAACTTAACGATTCATATTACTTAATAGAAAAATACTTGTTTAATCATGAGTGCGGAAATAACATGCATGAGCCAAAACGGCTAACCGACTACGAAAGTCTAACATGACACTTGTCTAGTCTATGAAACCTCAATATGAGTCTCGAACATGAAAACATACTTGCTGGGACAAGGCCCCCAGCATACCGTTAGATGCAAAACTAAATAAGGAAAGACAATGTTTAAACCCTGGATGAGATGGGGCTCATCAATAAGCTGGTACGTGTAGATCCTAATGAGCAGAGGAGTCGTCCTATAAATCGATACACATTGCACGCGAAATCTGGACCCCAAGTAATAAAAAGGGACGTCGCATACTTTGAATGTACTTGTAAGTAAACACATGAGAGAAATAAGCAGGCACTTAATATATAGACATGAAACTGAAATTGAACATGAATGTCGGCGAATACTGAAACTGAACATGAACATGAGTATTGTAAGCATGAAATAATCTGTAACTGAGGGTGAAAACATGATAATAATTGTAATACCGACATGAACCACCACGGGGAGAAACGTGGAGTCTGATCTCGGCCCGATCAGCTAAGCCATCTTGTACCTTGCCAGGGTACAAGACATGAACATGACATGAATGGATCCAAAATCCCTCAATGGGGAAAACATGAAGGAATCGTCCTAACTGGGCGGAGCGATCCTTATCCTACATTGGCATACGTAGTTTCAGGCTATCTGAGCCTTTTCGGTATTAATACAACTCCCGAACATGAAAGACAACTGAAGACGTGATTTTCTGATTCTTAACATGAACATGGATACATGAAGACATGAAAATAAATACATATATAAATATATATACAAGCTTTTCATGGAAATAAGCACAATATCTCATATCTTGTGTTATAGAACCCATGGGATACAAGTCATAGGTTTTCATAGATTACGGGCTGAGTCTCAATCAGCAAAACAATAAATTAAGACGAATTAAACGGGATTGCAACTGACAATATAATATTTAAATCATGGTTCAAGTGTCTAGGGTTTATCATAAATATACCTAGAATCCTAAAACCTGGGGTGTAATCATGGAATACTGAAACATGGGGAAGAACAAGGATGTTTCCACATGTGGATAGCGTCTACATACATTAATCGCTCCAAAAATTGAAGAAAAGTCAGAATCTTTGAAGAAAATTCCAAAAGCTTTGAATTTGGAAACCTTGAGAGGATTTTCACTGATTTTTGTAGCTACTGTTCGTGGCTCAAAGGGTACTGCTCCGGACCTCCAAATCCAATCTTCACCGTTCATATTTTAGACTTATGTGTTATGAACACTTAGTTAAAATTTGGGCTCGATCCAACGGTTCGATTATTGGAAAACACCAAATTAATATGGCTGGTCGGAATGAAACTCAACAGAAAAATACTACAGTTTTCTCCAACTTTTTACAACTCTTTATTTTTATAGGGTAATGGGATGGATGGATTTATTCTAGTCTTTATAAAAGATAAATCTTGTAGAATACAAAGGTTCTTGATTAAAATATTTACCTTAGAAGAAACCTTAGGAAACTAGATTGCCAAACCAAATTCTTGAAGGTTTCTTGATTTTTCTTGATTGCAAGAATGAGTTTCTTGAAGTATTGAAGTGTCTAGGCTCTTTTGGGATGGAGGTAGAGAGAAAAATAATAGTCTCTTAGGGTTTATAATAGTGTTATGGACGTTTTTGCTTCATAAAATAATAAAATAGGGAGTCCCAATTCGAGTAGGAAAAGGCTAAAAAACGTAACCCAAAATCTGAAAATTCTACTCTAACAAGCGTTAGTAAAATAGGCATAACCCTTAGCACAGAGCTCTGTTTGAGCTCCACAAGATACCGTTGGAAAGCTATTCCAATGGACTACAACTTTTATGTTTTAAGTTTTCTCAAATTATCAACTAATCAAGGAGTTACAGGTGCCCGAAGTAGGCTGGTCAACCACTTTCGTAATACGTACAAACTTTCAAATTTTTCGCTAAACCTCTAACGTTACGAGTCTAACATGAGTTCTAAGATATGAGGTGTTACACCCTAAGTCTTCAATTCCAAAATTCAATGTTAAAACTGGAAGATATATGATTAATGAGCCTAGATTAGTCAATATCTAACATAAACATCACCAATTTATCATTAATAGACCTAAGAACAATGTTCTTCCAAACCCTCTTTCAACTCTTATCACCAAGCATTTATTAAGGGAACAGGGGAATCTAACATGATAATGGGTTAAAGGAAGAATGAAGAAATGAGTAGGAATTACCTTCAAGATTTTCCTCCAAATATCTTTAAGAGCAGTTTCTTCAAGCTCAAATATCGAAATGGGACAAAATGAGGGTCTGGGGCTTTTTAACACTTCATTAATATTATTAACTGCCTGCCACCAGCTTCGCCGCCGACACTAGGATCACCCCAGTAGCACTAGGATCACCCCAGCGGTATCGCTTCTGTTACACCCCGTAGTTCTGTACGATGAAATTTACAAGTGTTGGCCGTTTTAGGCATGGACTCTGGAATTTTCCTTCAAGGATATATATATATGAATGTATGCGTTTATCCTATGGTTACTGACGTCCTTTCTTGTGGATGCTGCGTTCATGCCTGCGCAGTTCAGGTGGTCAGCTAGACGATCCAGTTTAGTAGGATCTCCACTCGCCCGGTCGAAGACGCTCCATTTGGTCCGAGTACACGCCCTTTTTTTGGTATGCTATCTTGACATGTAGATGTATGGGCACGACAGGGCCTTGTCTTGTCTTTTCTACAGTTTATATTCCATCAAGGTCTGTGGACAGTTGTGAATAGTGGGAGTGTCGTGTAGCTATGTCAGCTCTTATTTTGTGGTACAATATATATACCAGCCTAGTAGGCCCTCATCGTTATCCTTAGCACAACTGTTCATGTATATGGATGAGTTATGGGTTTTCGATGCAAAGTTTAATATGTTAATCTTACAGGAGATGGTATAGTTCTGTTATATGTTATGTATGGGCCACGTTAATCAGTGAGAAGTAGGCATGAGTATAGGGGTGCTTGGTCAGTACTGGTCGGGCACTCGTCACGGCTCATCGATTTGGGTCATGATAGCCTCAGCGGTCACTTGACCGCTTCAGCGGTAATGACCAAAAGTCATTAACCGCTACAGCGGCAGGCCTACCGCTCCAGTGGTGGCGCTACCGCAGTGCTGGTGCCGGCAAAGCTAGCACTAGATACTAGCAAACTCCCAAAGTCTCACAATTCGATCCGATTTTCTGACTAGTTCCTGAGGCTATCTACTCACTTACCTTATATATACACACACATAAAAACGTGCCACGAACGCGCCCGTAGCCTCAGAATTCCCAACGGAGGTCTCGTTGACCGAGTCAACCTCCAATGCCTTAATTCCAATTTCCCATCCCAAGTCCCTAAATGCATCCAAGTGCATTGGGAACTGAACCAAATACACCTAAAATTTCTAAACGACCATCCGGACCTCTCGGAATCGACGGAATTCCAAATTTTTTTTGCCCAAAAGTCAACTTTGAGTCAACCTTTTTTTCACTTTAAGCCTATATTTTCACAAAAGTTGCTCGAATTCAGTCTAGACACCTCGAAAAGCGTGTCAACGGTCCCTTCGGGTCAAAAGTGAGCTAATCAATGCTCGGGAATGGGTGAAAATCTTTGAAAGAACTATAACGACGTTTGGTCGTTACAACTTAGAACTTTGAAACACTATAAGTTTAGGATACTTAAATATATGATTAAGCTTCTGATCATGTAAACTGGTTATAGTCCTAAGCTATTATTAAAGGCTGTCACTTGAGGTGTTTTTTTGGATCATGGGTATGACTTACCTAGGACTAGAAAGAGAGTGGAAAAAGCTTGGAGTTCCTAGCCAAACTTGGCATAGTCATCCTCTTTTCAAGTTGATGGGGTTCCACTGTGTAAGTAAACACTGTTATGGCTTGCATTTCGCGGGAGGGGTTAGCGCTCGAAAAGCTACTACGAGTTTGTGGGCGCTCTTTCGGACTTATTTTGAAAAAGAGTCGCCACCTAATTTTTAGAAAATTAGAAAAACAAGTCGTGAAGGGTTTATTAACATACAGTGAAAAATCCTTCATAATCCAGAGTTCTTGGTAAGGGTTCTGGTGATCCCCTGGGGAAGGTGTTAGGCACCCCAGTATTAAGGATCCGTAGAATACGATTGACCTTCGAGCTTCAATGTGTGATTAGGTATGAACTGCTTATGTTTTGTTTAGTTTCCTGCATAAAAATACTATCATGGCATATCATTTTGGCTTTAAAAGAGTTAAACAAATTCCCTTTAAGTAAGGGTACTTTGAGTTCGGATTTAAAATATCCGGATAAAAATATTTTGTCCTTTTACTTATAAGTATAGTAATATCGGGTGTGGCCCGTCTGAAACTAATGCCATGTGTTTACTTGTAAGCATTGGTTTGTTTGTAAGAAAATACATATGTATACATATATGTATAGTCTTTTATTAATTCATACATTGTCCACATTTTATCTCTTTGGTCAATCACATCCTCAGAACTATTTTCCCAAACTCAGGCTTTGAAAGAAATCCCATTCATCTGAATTCACTAAGTTGGGTCTAGCCTACATATTTCTTTTTTACTTTCTTTTCTTAAGTTTCTAAAATTGTGAAATGTACTTTTAAAGATATATTCAAAGATAATCAACTTTTTGTACAAGAAAATATTCTTTCACTTTTAGTTACATTAATCAAATGGAATACAACTCTTTTATCGTTCGGGTACAATTTGAAATATCATCTACCTGAATCCTAGGTTCCCACTTATAAGAGTTTCAATATCTATACAAATATTTACAACGAAAAGCATGTTCATACAAAGTGAATGTAAGCATATAAAATAAGCATTTTTCATACAAAAATAAGAAGGGAAGAATGTGTTACACCTCGGAAAATTTCATGTCATTGCGCGATAAATAGGCTAACGCAGGGTAAGATGTATATGATGCCCCTACAAGCAAGAAGGGGTACTTAACGAATCTAATTAAGATTCCAAAGACATTTGAGGCAAGAGAGGAAAGTTCGTTGAGGAAGGCGAAGTATAAGTCGTGTTTTGGAAAGGTTTTGCATAGTACCGAGCTAATGTTGATTTAATAATGTCTTGAGGAAGAGTTATAATGCTCCTTAGATTGTTAATGAAGTGTTAAACAAATGTTAAGAAGGTCCCATAAGGATTGGAGATCAAACGGAATGACGAGAACAAGTCGGAAGGACGGTGAGTTATACGACCCATTATACGGTCCGTGTAACTTTATGCGGTTCGTAAAATTGTCCGTATAACAGTCACAGTGAGGGGTGATCACTGGAAGAATTATACGGTCACTTATATGGATCGTATAAAATTATACGGACCGTATAAGTTTCCGTATAATCATGTCGGGCAGCTTTGTCCATTTTATAAATATAAGACCCAAGGTTATTATTTTCATTTCTCATTTCCTCCTCACTTCTTGAAACCTCTAGAACACTTCATACATCTTATGAACACAAATCCAAGAGAGATCAAAGACCAATAATTAGTGGAATCAAGTGCAAGGATGCTAACTAGGGTTAAAGGAAGCCAAGAATGTCTTTGGTGTTGAAGTAGGGTTTTCTCCAAGTGAAGTATTTTCCTCCACAGCCCATTCCTACATAATCAAAGGTGAGTTTTGTATTCATTTTATGTTAATAAGAGTATTCAATGGTTGAATGACTTGGATTGAGGAAGAAAGTGGAGTATGGAAGTTCAAATATAGAAATAAGGGTATTCTTGAATAGTAACTTGACATAAATTATGATTCTTGACATGCCGTGAGTAAAGTCTTGTTGTGAATGATGCAAATGGTGTTAAGGAGGTATGATATGAGAATGGATACGGTATTGTGCCATAGTTATGGTTATGAATGATTTTGATAGAGAATGTTGAGAATTGAATAATGTCTAGCTTGATGAAATTATTGACTATGATATTGTGAGTGTTGTTAATTATGTTTGGGAGTTGTATATTATATGGAGAAAGTTGTAGAAACAAAGGAAGTGCTGCCCAATTTTCGTTAGCCCTTAGTCGCCTTAGCTTAGCTTCAGGTATGTTTCCGGTTATCTAATCTTAGTAAGAATTCTTTTGATTGTATAATCGTGAATTTGGATGGAAGCGTTTAGTCGGCGAAGTTAGAGAGACGTAAAGGTATGTAAGGCTAGCCCTTCCTTCAAAGGCATGGTTCTTATATATTGTGATTTCCTTCCGGTAATTCCCATGACCTTCTTACATCCCAAAAGATGAAAGTTAAAGATTCTTAAGAGCTCCTTATGAGATAAAGATGAGATATGTTCCATGATAATGATGATGATAATGATGCTATTTTATAGATTCCAAAGCCTATGAGATGATGCTATTATGAGCTTGATAATTCTATCTTTATGATGTCATTGATGATATTTCTTGTTGTTGTCTCACCTCATGAGATTAGTTCCTTCAAGGTGAGACGTAACAATGATGATTATTCCATAAAGTAATCAGAGGTTCCCGACCTTACGTCACTCCGATAGAGTTATAGCTTTTACTTGAGCTCCCATGCATGCCTCATATTATGTATATGTATGACTACACCGCGCTTATATGGCGGTACACCACTACGACAGCGTAGCCGTGGGCGCCTATGATGATGATTACACCATGTCTAGATACGGCATTGGCGTACACACCACTAGTGGGCGGCTTGAGATGTTTACCCGGACGCGGGAGGCCCGACGACGTGGGCTAATGATGATCACACCGTACCTATATGGTCGGCGATTACATATATATATGCTTACATGATATGATGTTTATTACTATATAAGTTAGCATGCATGACTCCGCCCTAAGAGGCAATCAGTTACAGGTTATCCCTTTATCTTATATTCTCGCATCTCTTTATCATGTTATTGTGTATGCCTTACATACTCAGTACATTATTCGTACTGACGTCCTTTCTTTTTATGGACGCTGTGTTCATGCCCACAGGTAGACAAGGAGGCGGCCCAGATCCTTAGGAGCTATACCAGCTTATACAGGAGCACCCACTACTCCGGAGGTGCAGTTTATTGACGCATTCTTTTGTGTTCATAGTTGGGTATGACGGGGTCCTATCCCGTCCATATGTCTCAGTACTCTAGTAGAGGCTCGTAGATGCGTATGCGTGGGTAGTAGATGTCTCATGAATACGCCAGTGTATATTTTTGTATATTATTTTTGGTAGCCTCGTGGGCTGATGTATATATGTCTATATGTTTTGTAAATTTTGATGACCATCTCATGATAAGTTTCGTGTTGGGAATAGTGTATGTTCAGGTTGAGTTTGATGGTAAGTATGATAGGCAGTGCTCGGTAGGGTAGATCCGGGTACCCGTCATGCCCTAGCCGGCCATGTGACAAAAGTGGTATCGGAGTTAGCGGTTCCATTCTAGGGTGTGTTTACGAGCCGTGTCCGAGAGAAGTCTCGTTTATGGGTGTGAAGCGCGCCACACTTATAAACAAGAGGCTACGGGGCATTTAGGAATAATGACCGTTTTTCTTCTTCATTGATCGTGCGATAGAGCTATGTTATAAGATTTCCTTTTCCCTAATTGTGCGTTATGATTTCAGCGATGCCGGTAAGAGGAAAGCCATAGCCGTGAGGTAATGGCAAGGTTACGAGAAAGAGGTGATGGAGAGGGAGCCACCGCCGAATATAGAAGAAGGTGAATCCCCGTTATGAAGCTCCGTCGTACCTCCCACATTTTACCTACACAGAAGAACAAGAAGGGGTCTATTCGAGCTCCTATGCCTCCAGTTCCTCTACCGGGTACTTTCGGTCAGCAGATGACCGAGGCTATTCAGTTCTAGGCTCAGCGAAAGAGTGCGGGTCCTGGTGATAAAGCCACCAGTGCCAGAGCCCGTGATTTTATGAGTTTGAACCCGTCAGAATTATTCGGGTCAAAGCCGGATGAAGACCCGCAGGGTTTTATAGATGAGGTGTTTAGGACGCTGAGGATTATGTATGCTTCAGATACAAAGTCAGTGGAGTTGGCGTCCTATAGGTTGCGAGATGTCGCCGTGCTATGGTACAACAATTAGATAGCTTCAAGGAAGGAAAATGCACCTCTTCCGGTTTGGCAGGAATTCGTAGATGCTTTTATTCATCACTATTTCCCACCCGAGGTTCGAAGAGCCCGAGCTGATAAGTTCTTGAATTTAAAGCAAGGAAATATGAGTGCTCGGGAGTACAGTCTTCACTTTAATTCATTGGCCCGACATGCTCCAACTATGGTGGCCGACCTGGGAGATAGGGTACATTGATATGTGAGTGGCTTAGGGCCATATTTATTCAAGGATTGCTTGACAACTTCACTACAGGAGAGGATGGACATCTCCCGTATTCAAGCCCACACCCGTGTAATTTAGTAGAGCAGTAACAACCGCAAAAGGGTGAGCGAACATTGATGTAGAGGACGAGTGCGAGGCGATTCGTCGGTGCCAGCCGCGAGTGGCCGCGGGGGTCGAGGCGCTCATATTCCGCATATTCATGCGACCGCGATCAGGTGCACCTCCTCGAGCCCGTCCGCGCGATTTGATCTACCATCTCGACCCCCGGTTCGGCCGTAGCCCGAGGTCTCGTGTCCCCGCTCGAGGTGCTTATCCTTGTCGAGGAGACCAATCGGTGCCGCGACGTAGCCGCCGTGGCAGATTACACTGTGCCGTTGTCGCCGAGGTTCGACAAGCTGTTGGCGCCTATGGTCGCCTTGGGCACATGATGCGTGATTGTCCATCGACAGCGGTAGAGTCGGGGATCAGCCCACGTGATCAGCAGGCCGGTTCTTCCTCATCCGCGCGCCCTGCAGCGGCACTCCCCGTACCCGCATGCCGCAATAGGGGCGAGGGGGGAGCATCCGGGCCTGTGTGGCACCCATCCCAAAGATGCCAGCCGCACGCGGATTCTGAGTCCTCCCCATATGTGGTTACAGTGCACACTATCCATATTCTTACGATGTTTATGCATTGCTTGATTCGGATTCTACCTTGTCGTATATTACCCGTATATTGCTGATTGATTAAAGTGAAACCCGAGCCAATTAATCCTTTTAAGGTATCTACTCCTGTTGGTGACCCAGTAATAGCTAGGCAGGTATATAGAAGTTGTGTGATTGTGGTATGTGATCGTCAAACTCAAGTTGATTTGGTTGAGCTGGAAATGTTAGATTTTGATGTGATTATGGGCATGGATTGGTTGGCCTCATGTTATGCTAATGTGGATAGCAGAACAAAGATGGTTTGATTCCAATTTCCAGGAGAACCAGTACTTGAATGGAAAGGTAACACAGCATCTCCTAGAGGTAGGTTTATTTCCTACTTCAAGGCGAGGAAGATGATCGCTAAAGGCTATATTTATCCTTTAGTCCGAGTTCATGACACAGAAGCAAAACCACTAACTTTTCAATCCGTCTCGGTAGTAAATGAATTTTCTGATGCATTTCCAGATGAACTTCCAGGCCTTCCACCGGAGCGGGAGATTGATTTTGCTATTGATGTGCTGCCGGATACTAAACCTATATCTATTCCTCCTTACAGAATGGCTCCTACAGAATTGAAAGAGTTAAAGGCACAACTGAAGGATTTGCTTGAGAAGGGATTCATTAGACCCAGTTCATCGCCATGGGGAGCACCTGTCTTGTTCGTAAGAAAGAAAGATGGTTCTTTATGAATGTGCATCGATTATAGGCAGTTGAACAAGGTGACGATAGAGAATAAATATCCGCTTCCAAAAATCGATGATTTATTTGATCAACTGCAAGGTGCCAAGTGGTTTTCCAAAATTGATTTGAGATCGGGATATCATCAAGTAAGAGTTAGAGAAGAAGATATTCCCAAAGCGATTTTCAGAACCAGATATGGCCATTATGAATTTCGAGTGATGTCATTTGGGTTGACTAACGTTCCGGCGGTGTTTATGAATTTGATGAATAAAGGCTCGTAGATGTGTATGCGTGGGTAGTATATGTCTCACGAATACGCCTGTGTATATTTTTGTATATCATTTTTGGTAGCCTCATGGGCTGATGTATATATGTCTATATGTTTTGTAAATGTTGATGACCATCTCATGATAAGTTTCGTGTTGGGAATAGTGTATGTTCAGGTTGAGTTTGATGGTAAGTATGATAGGCGGTGCTCGGTAGGGTAGATCTGGGTACCCGTCATGGCCCCTAGCCAGGTCGTGACAGAATGTTTAGCTTTGTCGGCCTTGGGCCCAAATCCCACACTCTTTTAGTCTTCGTTCGAAGCTAGCATCCGATCCTTTTATTTCGTCCTTAAGCTTTGCTTTCTGTGCTTATTTAATTGGTACCTCGCACAATGAAATGGAAAGTAGTTAGTCAAAATGATACGCCACCCTGTAAGCTGACGTTTAGGAACATAAATAATATCCCGCGGACTCGTATCAAACTTTGAGAGCTTTGATTACGGAGGCTCAGAGTCACGCTTTCGAATATGGCAAAGGAACCCGAATCATGTTGCGGCTACAAACTAGTGGACATTCTAGTTGCCTTGCCAAGCATATGTTGGTTCCTACCTCATTATATAACTATGAGATCATCACTGCCTAAGCCGAGGGATAACCTTTTCGGGCTAGGCATGGCCTCAAAAATTATTTTTTCATTGGCCCAAGTGTAGTATCTGTTCAAAGCAGTAAAAAAAAAAAAAAACCACAAGTACAAAAATCTGCTCCTAGCCAGAAATAAATAGTGTATCAAAATATAGTTACTGCTACATCTCTTTTCTCAAGTGTAGCATCTGTTTGAAATCTATCACCAATATAGGATTTGTTTTTCCCAAAGATGAAAAATTATTCAAAGTTCTGCTATTGTGTGTAATAGCAATTTCTTCACAGAGTATTATCTCAAAGCAAAGCAGCTTCGAGTAGCATAGCTAACAGCTCGAAGTAACCCTAAAAGTGCTGCAACTACAAGTGTAGCAGCTATTCCCAACTGCTAGAAATGTGGCAGAGCAGCAAACAGCTTATCCTTTAAATGGTAGCAGCAATTGCCCTTAATACTGTCTCAAAGTAGCTCAGTTATTCAGCTTAAATGACAACTAAACATCAACCAAATAACTTTAGATTTAAAGCCTTAAAGACAGCACAATTCGGCCAGAAAGTGCCTTGCAAATACAACTCATTTCAGACTAAAAATGCAAGGTGTTTTGGCCAAAAATCTAGCAGTTTTGCTAATAATGCAGCAACTGTAAACCAAATGGCACCAGCAAATTCACTCAAAATGCAGCAACCAATCGACCAAAATACAGTAACTATTTTCACCACCATAGCAACTCAAATGACCTAAAAAACATGGCCTCTTCCATCCCTAAAGATACAACAAACATTCAGCCAAAAGTAGTGACTATTCTCAGCAGAACAACAAGTCAAATGACCTCATCAATATGGCATCTTCCAGCCCCAAAGATATAACAAACATTCAGCCAAAAGCAGTGACTATTTTCAGCACAATAACAACTCAAATGACCTCAAAAGCATGGCATCTTCCAGCCTCAAAGATATAACAAACATTCGACCAAAATGATGTAACTTCTCCCAGGCTCAATAGCAGCTCATGAGCATTTGGGATTGGGCAATATCCCCAAGTCATGCAAAGAAAAGAAGGATAAAGGAATGAGTATCAAACAATGCATATTTTTAACAAAAAAAACATAAATAGATACTTATTTAAATAACCATCTCAGATTGAGATTAAGGACACATACATGTCATTAAACATACATAGATAATCAAGCAGGTTGAATTTGAAGGAGTTTTTTTTTTTTCATCAGGAAACTTATGAACTGAAATAAACTTAAGAATTTGTAGGAGAGATCTTTTTAGTTCATTTATTTTTAGCATGACTTAAATGAGTGATAGTTTAAAAAAGGGAAAAAAAGGGGGTTATGCAGGTATGGGTGACCAACTCAACATAACTTTTCACAAGCATTTACTCAAATAGAAAATAAACAAGTTGGTGACTATTTTAGTATTCCACATGCAGCTTGTTTCAAAAGAAAAGAGATTCACCTTTTAAATACAATAATTGAAAAATGTACATTTCAGATGAGAAGCATTCTGGCTAAACAAAATCCCAGCCAGCTACAGTTTTGAAACAACCAAACAACAGCTAATACTTAAGTTGATACAAGGAAAGATTATCCAATTCAAACTGCTATTACAAAAGAGGAAAACTATTGACAAGCTGAAATAAAGAGGTTTCAAAACTGGAACATTATCTAACACGCAAAGGATTCCATCAACACCCTCTTATGTTTTAAAAGTAGCTTTGGGAATAATTATCTCCAATTATAAATTTTCTACTGCAACAAAGGTGGTAAGTTTTCTTATCTAAAACAATTTTTTTAAGAAAAAGGTTTGTGGATATTCAAAGAGCAATATTCATTTAGGCTTTACACACATGGCACTGGCAAATAACTCAGGGAAGTCTACCTTATATTGTAACTAAAAAAAATAGCAGATACAAATTCATGCTTATGAGAAAATGAACTTCTAGAAGTCACTAAATGCGCATGTAAGTACCACTATCCAAGCATCAAAATATATCCTAGAATGTCCAAAAGACCATGGTTTTGACTGAAAACTCAATTTACTCAAAGAAACATGTATTAACGAACTCCTGGGCATGGTATCAAGAAATGAAAATACCCAACTAGAGAATTATGCTTCAGGAAAGAAAATGAACTTAAGGGTTGGTCACAAAAATTATAACAAGGCATCAGACATATTCAGATCATTAAGGTGTTTTAGAATGACGTGTATGCTTATCTTTCCTAGTCTTTAAAACATGAGTTTAACAAATAGACAGATGCTCAAAATAAAACAGTGGACTGCTTTTAGTTAGCACATTAACAGCTTCCAAAACAATAATAAAACCTTAACTGAAAGCAGCAGTCCAGCACTCCAAATGTACTGAGTCAGTCACTTTGAAAACACAATGGAAGACAATAGTCTTTAGAGATCAACCCTTTGGAAAAAAAAAGGCAAAGAGGGAGGCTACCACCCTCAATATTCTAATGTCGTAACTAGATCCAAAGGTTTTTAGAACCTTAAGCATGGCAGGCTATTAGAGGGTCTAAGCCAATCCCACTATTTGCCTTGAGCTTTAACTAGCTGAACATCATAAGAAAAGAATCAAGTAAAAGTTCAATTAGCACTTCCTTGCCAAGGTGTGTCTTAATGTAGCAGTTGTTAGCCTCAAAGGGGCAACAGTAACTTATCCAAGAAAAATGCAACATAGTGGTAGCCTTAATACCGCAACAAAGTAACAACAATAAGTAGCAGTAGAAAGGCCAAAATGCAGCATATATTCAGTCCAAATACATAGCAGCTCAAGGCCTCATGATGCTTCAGCAAGATGGCCAAAAAAATGCAGCACTTGTTTGCAAAAGCTTGCACAAGCTTAAGCCACAAATTTGCTCAAAGAACACATCAATTTAGACTGCAACAATAGCTCAATCAACACAACATGGCAGCAACTTAATTATCCAAAGTGTGGTAGCCAAAATGGGACATCAACATGTAACATATGATCTCAAAGGGTAGTAACATATCATTTCCATAGCTATAGCAGCCATCTATACCTAAAAGATGTTACATATGCAAAACAGTAGTAGCAACTTATCCAAGCACAACACTTTGAGAGCCTCCAGATTCAGCAGCAACTCATGAACATTTGAGATTGGGAAATTTCCCCAAGTCATGCAAAGAAAAGGAAGGGTAAAGAATAAGTGTCAAGCCAAGAAATGATGAAGCATTTCATATGGTTGTGGTATTATCACAACTTAGCCAAGTTTATCAAGCAAGAATCAGGATATAGAGTCATAAAACAAGTGAACATATACAACAGTTTCATGTCATACAAAACTATCCAGATTTCACAAAGTTACCAAAGATATAAGCCTTTGATGCTAAGAATCAGGAAAGAACTTAACTTAAGAAAATGTTTGGCAGCCAATCATGTAGGAATAGTTGCCAGCAATAGAAAACACCAACCCAACTCAGTATGCCTTCGAGAGAAGTGAATTCAAAAGGTGTTTCAACTACTTAATCTTTAAATGTCCTTTAATCAAACAAGGCATCTTTTTAAAAAAAAAAAAACAGACTAGCAAATTTAGTTAAAACAAGAGGTAATCATTACTGTTTCAAAGAGAGTTGTGACTTGGTCCTAAAAATCCCCTTAAGCTACTGATCTGTTTCTTTTGACAAAAGTAAATAGAAAATATACCTCCAGCAGCTAACACATTCAGATTTAATGGCTAGTTGCATTTGACCTTAAAATTTAGGTGGACCTAAATGATGTCAAAATGAAAGCAACATACTTATAATTTTCTCATGATTTACTAGTGGCTAATCCAGTCTTTAACAGAGAAAAAAAAAAAAAACAACCACAGAAGAACAGAAAAAGGAAAGAAGACTACTAAATTAACTGATGCTCAAGCTTCTCAACACATTTTTATCCATAATAAGAGCTGAAAATCAAGTTCAAATAAAATCAGTATCTTTTACAAAGACCATAACCAAGACAACATATTAGCATTCAAATATAGTTTGGGAGGAAGAAAGTATTGTACTTCAATAAACAACTACTGTAAACTTGAGTAGTTAAACTGCTAAACCAGAAATCAAGGTTAACTCCAATTCAGACCAACATTTCAATGAGAAAACAGGGAAATCCTTTAAGCCCTTTGCTTATGCTCCAGAGATATTATTCATTCTTATACAAATAGCACAATCACACAGAGGCTCTTCATAAGAAAATTAAACCCCATACCCTATATGGATTAATCTAATAAAATTAAAGCCATCTGAATAGACATGGAGTGCTTTGAAAAGGAAAAGACAGTGAAAAGATCCATAGTAGAACCGATTGAAGGCATAATAAAAAAAGGCTAAACATGATAAGATTACATCCACATAGTGTAAAAGGAAACCTAGACAAAAGACATGATTTTATCTTTGAAGAACTTCCCTAATCCTTCCTGAATTCAATAAAAAATGCTGGGACATATAGAATTTGAAATAAAAACATGCTTCCATCGAACTAACATCCAAGACAGAGTTGAAAGGAAAATGCAACACTAGAAATAAGTTCATATTTTAACATTGATAGGTAATTCCAGTAAAAAAGGGAGTAACCAGATTCCAAAAATTATAAAACACACAAATCACTGTCATGGATATTTACTATAAAACAAATCACGTCTCACTGTAGACACGCTTTTATCCTTTCCAGATCTGGTGTAGAAGTGTTGGAACCTCATAACTATTCCAATCAAGCAGACAAACACAACAATACACTCTTATCTATACAATACCTAGAGGGCGCAATTGAAAGAGGAATAAAGCAAAGAGTGTTCTAGTTAAGAAGTAATTACATCTAGTGACTGATTAAGGTGAAAAATAAAAGAACAGTTGGTTAAAATGTTAATCATGTTCATGTTAGCATGTGGCTTATCAATTAACACCTTTGTGTCACGACCTAACCCGCCATGACTGGCACCCACACTAACTCTTAGTGGGCAAACTAATATGCTCAATCATCTACTCATTCAAAGTCCATTTTTACTTAGTCTATGCATTCAGTTCACAATAAATTAAACGCAAGATTAAGTCAAAAGTGGTCATGCCATAAAACAATAATGTAAATGCGGAAGTCCTAACTATTACAACCCCAAAATTCAAGTCACCGTATAAGGACTCTAATCCAAAACATGTCTAAGGAATCCATACTGTCTGAAATAAATAAACATCAATGTCTGGAATGGAAATAGACATTAAATAAAGTAAGATCTTCCGGCGGCCTGGCACGGGTAGAAGCTCACCCTCAATCTGTCAGCAAATGGCCTCAAGCTAAATATGAGGTCTAGTAGCAGTCTCTACATCACAATCTGCACTAAAAAAGAATGCAGCAAGGGAGTATCAGTACAAGTAGTATCAGTACAAACACTATGTACCGGTAGATATCATAGGCCGACTAAGATTAGTATCATGCATGAATCATAAAATCAATAAAATAGATAGACTAGTCTACAACACATAATCAGATAGCCAACACCAAATCAATCAATGATATTAACAAATCGAGTCCACCATTGATATTATGAATCAAGTGCACCAATGATATTAACAATCAAGTCAACCAATGATATTAACAATCAAGTCAACGGAAACAAGCAATGGAATAAACCTCGCCACAACATTCTTACTTACTCAGTCACTGATCACTCGTGTACATACAAGCTAATTGGTGTCTTTGCCCAATAACTATGACCTGCAGGGGACCCATGGTGTCCATGTATCCTCCCTCTGGAATCTTACTTCGAATCACGAGCCTTTAACTTAGGCCACATCCTCAGCCCCTGTCAAATGTGCCTAAAGGTCACATCCTCACCCCCTTTCAAATGCGCCTTATATATATATATATATATATATATATATATATATATATATATATATATATATATGTCACATCACTTTTAATGAGCGATTATCAAGTAGTGTATTACTTTCATCAAGAAGATCATATTAACTTCTCACCACAGTTGTCATCAAATTATAGATCACCATACATCGAATAATGGCATTTAGCCCACATTATCACTCAATCAATAACATATAGGAATTCCAACCACACATTATGCGCGAAGACTAGACATGCTTTCTCCTATCAATTTCATAACACATACAATTAACTAATCAAAGTCTAACTCAAGTAAACCATAACCTACCGTTGGAATAATGCGAATCACTCCGCTATAGCCTTCCCCTTCCGTAATGCCTCAGAACGCTTAAAGTCTAGCAATTAAGATGCTAAATAAGTCACAACACTCTTGTCAACAATATCAATTCAATGAACATCCTTTCCACTGTAACCCTTTCTAATGGGTGAATGCTTACTAGGTATAAATCATCCTAACATTGGCCTTAGAAACCATAAACTATCAATTCCTAAGGTTATTCATTCAAGTTATATCTTGCAAGCAATTTCTATAGTCAAACTACCATCTTTATGAAACCCTAAGTATCACTTCCCTTAGTTTATGTCTCTAACGGTTCAATTCTTGATTAGAAAGTGATAACCCAAGCCTTTAGATGATAATCACACAATAATATCCATAACCCACTAGCTATTAAAGGTCTATTAAGTTCTAGGGTTACTAGTCTCAATTCACCATTATAGACCCATTAGAATGATGATAATCTTAGGGATGAATGCGTAGAAGGAAGGAAGGGTTGAGACTTACCTCTCAAGAATATTCTTTCCCTAGTCTTAGAATTTCACCCTAGGTGCTCCTTGGAAACTGTGTTGGAGTTTTATGAATAAGGAATTCGGACAAAGTGTTTAAAAATCCGGAATTCTGTCCCCGTCGACCGCTGTGGCGGTCGTTTGTCGTCGTTGCCGCACGGTCTCGCTATAGCGGCAGGCGGCCCGCCGCGCGGTACTTCCACTGAATGCTCACTTCCACTGTGGTGAGCACGGACCCGCCATAGCGCAAGCACTACAGCAGTCCAGTGTTCGCCATAGGGGGCGTGCCCCTTCTCCTCCCCTCGCGGTAGCAACCGATCCGTCGCTACCGCGGGCTCACTGCAGTGAAACTTTGTCCGCCGCAGTGACAACCCAAACTAGTGAGCTCGGTTTTTCTCACCAGTTTTCCACTCTACCACCCAACACTTCGTCCGAGGCCTGACAAACACTACAAAACATGCACATTAATGTAAAAACACCATACGGACTCACCTGTGGCCTCGAAATCTCCAACGGAGGTCTAATTTTCTACGTCACCCCCCAAATGGACTCAACACAACCAAACAATAATCACAAACAAACCAAGTTTTCAGTTCTTAGACTTCTACATTCGAGTTTCTATCAGCTTCCTCTACCTTTGAAAGGGTTTTATTGGTAGGGTGATCCTAGATTTTCCATAACGACCGAAAGGGTCGTTACACTTTGTTTCATATCAACAAGGAGGCAGTAAACTTAATGAAAACATACATTTCAGTTGAGAAAAGTAATTTGAATTTAACCAGTTAATTTTAATGGAAAATCTATGAAACAAGGGATTATACTATTCCACAGTTACCTTTTAATCAAACCAAAATGCATATTTTTCATTACTAAATAAAAAGCATCTAATAAACCCATGTTTTCCATTCAAGTAGAGACTTTAACATTTGGATGTTAGCACACTTAATCATTCCTTTTTTCTTCTTTCTAAAATAGACAGACATGCAGTATATGTTGAGACTAAACAAAATCACACAACCATATTTTTTCTGATTCTAATTAGGGAACAAGCAGAGAAAACAATTTAGCTGTCTAAACTCATGTAAAACTAAGCCTAGCACCAAGAAAATGCTAAAATTAAGATAGGGAAGCTGATTCACTCCCAATGCTTTTAGCATTTACTTACTTGCTTATAATAAACATGAATATTAATCAAGAACAGAAACTAAAAATGAAGCATAATCTCCCTTAGCTAATTAAATTAAAACTAATAAAATCAAGAACAGAAAAACAAATGGAACATATTTACCCTAAAACTAATAAAGAAAAATCTAAAAAAAAGGATAGGTAAATCGATATTACCTCTCTTAGAGCAACAACGGGGGTGACAGGAGTCGACGAGCTACCTTTCACCCGAATCGATTTTCGACGAATGGAAACAACTTCCAAAAATTAAACATGACCGAGAACTTCCTCGAAACTCAATGGCTTAGCCGGGTTTCTGAATGTTCTAAACTCTTGGGGTTGTAAAAAAAAAAAACCCATTGATGGTGTAGAAACCATTTTTGTGGTCTCTGAACTTCTTTAAAATGAAGAGAAGGGTTTCTATTTATTGAACCTAAATGAAGTATGACCGTTCAAAAATTGAAGATTCAAATCCCAAAATTCCAAGAGAAGGTAAGCAAAAATCCGTTGCCAATTGAAAAGAAAAAAGTACAGTTACTGTTGAAATGAGCTGGAATTGTACGTTCAAGTCACAGAACCTTTGGGTTTTTTTTTAATGCATTTGTGAGGAAGTGAAAAAAGAGATTTCACCCTTTTAAGTTAGATATGGTCCGGGTCAATGGGAATTTTGGGCAGGTCTTTTGGGCTGCAAGCTAGCTGACTTGGAATTTAAAAACGTAGTCAAGGCTGGATTTAACAAATAGACAATTTAATCTTATTTTCAAATAAATTGCTCTTAAATTAAAATTCATTCTATAACTCCAACCAAATTTCCATAAGTCTGAGATAAATTAATTGTTGAACGAACTAATCAAAGCTTCTTGACTTGACAAAGTGAAATATGACTTTAAGTCGACATTAAAATGCGTATTTAATTAAAACCCTTGTGTTTTGTGCAAATTGATTTTCGAATTGATAAAATCAGCATAATTTTATACTTAAAGTTATATTTAAATATATATAATATATTAGGTATTTTTCCAATAAAATGGCAAAATATTACCAAAAGCTGTTTTAGCAAGTATTTTTGATTTTCTGAATAATTTGCGATTCAAGAAACTTGAATAGTTAATTTGAGTTTTTCGGAGGGCAAAAATTGGGTGGTAACACACACCTCATGGGACCCTTAGAGAATAAAATGAGTAGAAGTATGTGTAAAATTCATGATACAACTGTCTACTAATTGCTAAAAATAGCTTAGAAATACTGCCTTAAAAATGGTGTTATGTATGCTTGAAGCAATCTGTTTGGCTTAATCATATTATCACATAGGAGTTTGGTTTAGCACATCAACTGGTTTATGACTGCTTTATCACACTTAGAGTTAAGAAACTTAGTAAAAACTAATTTAGGTTCTCAAACCATTCTTAGGATATAAGACTGTCTTCTTCAAATGATTTTAAAATTACTGTACCTTAGGGTCTGGATTGCAGCATTTTAACTATGAGTGGTATATCCTATTTGAGTTGGAGTCTCTTTTTCCTAAAACTTTGTATTTTCCTGCTGCTATGTGTTGCAAATAGTTGCTGTTATATGTTGAGTATATGGAATATACTTGTCTTGTATACATCTTGGTGTATACAAGAAATATACCTCACATATTTCTTTGGGTTGGGCTCTGGCACTTGCTAGGAAAGCCCATGAGTTGGGCCTATTTTCTTTTCTTTCTTGTTCAGACCTGTTATCAGATGGGCCAGTGTTTGAATGTGGTTTAAGTGGAAACTGGATTTATATGGGCTTTGCTTTTGCTGTTTCTAGTTTTTGAATCACATTGATTTTCATTTGGAAACTTATGACATCTGTTATGTGAAAAATATATGTAACTGTATGTTTGATGTTTATTTAGGTTTGCTTAAACATTCTTAGTGAATTTAGACACCCACTAATCTTTATCGTCTTTGTGTTCTACGTGATTCAACGTGGGCCGTCTCATTGCATTAAAACCTGTTGGGCCAAGAGGCCCAACCCTATTCCTGGTCGAGTCTGGAGGAGAATTAAAAAGGAAGGTAATATTTATGAAGGCTCATCCATGAGCGAAAATGGACGCTGGTGGGCTTGGTAGGCCCACCAGTTCAATCTTCTTCTTTCTTTTACGTTTTATCTATTGTTATGTATATGTAAACAAACTGTGTAAATAGCGAAACCCCTATGCATGTGTAGAACCTAGGAAAATCACACTTAGTATTTAGGAAGTCGCCTAAATCGAATTTCACAAACTCGCTTAATTCTCTATACATGCGTTAAACTGGTACTGTTTTTCACTATAAAACTGGTTCAACATAAGTGGATTTTGAAATGGTTAAAGTGATATGAATTTGGGCCTCAGCCTCGCCTTTTTTTAAATTATGACCAAGATAAAACAAATGAATTTATAGGTTAATTTTAGGGCCTTAGGCCTAAACTCTGAATTTTTTTCTACTTAAACCAAATATAAAAATGGGCTTTTGACTCAGAGACGAACTGGATAACAAAATTGTTTTGGTTAAAACCTTTTCGGGACTCGGAGCAATTTCTGATTTTTAGTTAACTCATAACTTTAAATTTTGCATGATACAAAAATGGACTGGTTCTGATTTGGGCCTTGAAAAGATTTTCTGTAATAGTTTGGACTAAGTAAAGGCCAAAGATTTGTAAACTGTTGGAGGAAGATACACTATTGGGCAAGAAAGCCCAAACTTTACATGCGGGACCGTATCATGACTGATTTGGACTCATTTCTGGAAAAGATTTTGGGCCTGGAAGCTCAACATCTTATTGGACTGAAATAATGAGAGGAATAATTTAGACCAAAATAAAGTATGATGGAAATTGAAGTATGATGGACTTTGGGTGTAGAATATGGTTTGACCTTTATGGGCTTCAAAGATGATAAAATTGGTATAAATAAAAGAAAAACTCTCCTTTTTTATATATAAAACGTGTATATATATATGTGTGTGTGTGTGTGTGTGTGTGTGTGTAGGAGAATATTCCATATTTTCATATAAATTAAAAATCCGTAAGAACTAAACTCATTTTATTAGGACTAGAATAGTAGCAACTCTATTTGGGAGAAATTCCAGGTGTGTCCTAGTCCCAAGAATAAAGTGAGTTGAACACTTATGTGTATTTTCAAACCCCAAAAACTCCTTTTCAAAAGGGACATTTTTGCCAATTTTTTCTCGGATTGATGATATGAATAAATGACAGTTTTGCAAGAAAAGAAACACTTTTGCAAATATTCACAATTAATCACACATTGAAGCTCGTAGGTCAACCATATTCTACGGACCTTTAATACTAGGGTGCGTAAAACCTTCCCTAGGGGATCACCAGAACTCTTACCTCGAACTTTGGTACTAAAATATTTCTCTCTTGCTTGAAAAATCTTTTACCCGATTTTCCTAATTTTCCTTAATAAATTAGGTGGCGACTCTAAAAACTAAAATTCAATTTAGAGCACCAACCACCTCGAAGTAGCTTTTATGCACCCGCGTAAAAGTGAACCATAAAAGATGGCCTCTCCGCTGGGGATTTTCTAGGTTCTAACAATACGGGTTTCAATATAATGTGATTTTAACTGTATTTATTTGCCTATGCGTTTAATTTCCGCAATTATAACTGTCATTCATTCTCATATCATAAATTCTGCCACTCTCGGCAAAAAGCATGGTTTCAAAGGGAACACGCGGGATCACGGTTTTGCCTTCTCCAAAAAACCCGAAACATCCTTTCTTTGGAACATGTTGAACATTAAGTTGGTGTGCGGTCACCCAACGATCGACAACAGTTCACCCCGAGTAGTCCTCTCGAGTGCAAGGTTAATTCGATAAACCGACTCTTATATATGTGTCACGACTCAATTTATCTAAGTCGTGAGGGTACCTACCTTTTTCACCTCGGTAAGCGAACCCTCAACCCAACGATACTAAAAACGTAACTAAATAATTAAATAAGCGGAAGAGAATAAATCACGTAAGTCTGATGGTAATAATATAGAACAAGTGCGGAAATAAGAAAATATGCCCCAGAGTCTGGTCTAATACATAAAAGAGCATCTAACAAAAATCTACAATTCTGAATATCAATAATACATCAAGTCTAAGTATGGATTGGAATATAAATAAGACATAAGTAAAGAAGAATCTTCAAGGCAGCGGGCGTCTCGTGCTCACCCTGTAGACTTTAAGCAAATCTCGGAGTGACTATCAGCCACGAGAAACAGAAGCACATCCAAACTGGAACTCTGCATTCATAAAAGAATGCAGCAAGTGTAGGTCAGTACAAAAACACAGTACTGGTAGATATCATCGGCTGACTAAGTATAGCTAACATAATTTAGATAATAAAGCAGGATAGGCAGATAAATCAACAAGTATAAGTCAACATAATTCAGAACCAAGTATCCGTCATCACCTCGGTTGAAGCATCTAAACCCAAGTGCGCCAAGTGTCAATATATCCAATCCGAATCCAAATATCATAGTAAATCACCATATCATCACAATATAGGCCATAATGAAATGCAATAATGCATGTATGCAATGCAATGCTATGCAATACTGTGTACACATGTACTCCAGACGGAAGTATCGACGTCTCGGTAGCACAACCTAAGAAGACTCGCGAAGTCTAAGTACTACTCATCCAGGATCTTTGTCCAACAGGCAGACGAGACTCCGAATCTTTGCCCACGGAGGGTTTTCTCCAGCACCACCCTGGGGACCCGCGGAGTCCATGCGCTCGCTCAATCCACTATTTCAGGACAAATATAGAATATCGGACTCTCACGTCACACTAATAAAAAATCGAGCCCAACTCATCACAGAGTTTCATCAAGTACCAACAATGTATCAACAGTATATCAAGAAGGATGAGAATGCGTGCAATGTATGTGTCAACATCAATAATCAGATCAATATTACAAGTACCAACATGGGTATGCCAACAATATCATGAAAGACTACACAAGTCATATGGAACTCTATCCTCGTATCAACATCAACAAGTGAGGTACTACAATATCACAATCAAGATGGAACAACAATTCCCAATATCTACTATCAATCACGTGGCATCAAGCCAATCATAATAGAACAATCAAGTTACAACACAACGGGGTGGCTAGCCCCAATCACACAACAGGGCCCAACCTAAGACAATATCCAACCCAACTTCATACTCGAAGGTTTACATGCTGTCTCCGATAATATCATCTAAATATATGCTTCGCTATACGAAGTCTCACCAAGGGTAATCCATAACCTACTTGGATGGCCGAAGAACACACACCAACAACCATACCTTTGCTTTTCCCTTCTGCTGAGCCTTAAGATCAAGATAGTCTAGGCATATTCGAAATCTAGATTAGGAATCATGAAGATCGATACCTATATTATTATCATTCAAATTAAGTCAAAACCAACCCTAGAATTTGGGGTAATGGGGCACATAAGCTCAAAACGATAATTTCGAGAGTAAAATATCACATTAAGCACTAGGTGATCAAAACCCAACAACTAATAGCTAAATTAACTCAAGGATTCACCTAATTTCGACTTTCAAGTAAAACCTCCAATTTTGGGTACAAACCCTAACTCTTAGATTCAAGAATTCAACACTAATAATGGGAGATATATGATTAAAAACCTTAGATACATCATAATCTAGCATAAACCCAATCAATTTCATCATTAATAAGCCTAGATAGAGAATCCATCAAAACCCACTTTAAATCTTCCTTTACTAAGGGACTAACAAGGAAAAAAGAGTTCTTAGATGATTAGGAATAATGAAATATCAAGAAGGTTAGGAGAACTTACCACCAAGGATCTTCACCAATAATCCCCAAGAATAGTTCTAAGAGCTCAAATTTCGGAATGATATTAAATGATAGACTAAGGGCTTTTAACACGTCATTTAATGAACTAACTGCCTGTCACCTGCTTCCTTGACACTAATACCGCTCTAGCGGTGCCATGACCGCTACAACGGTCATTCCTAAATGGCAAGAACCGCTCCAGCGGCAGGATGACCGCTTCAGCGGTACAGCTACCACGGTGCTGGTGCCGCCAAAGCGAGCACCAGGCACTAGAAACTTCCCAAGTTTTCACACTTCAACTCGAATTTTCGACTAATTCTCGAGGCTATCTGCTCACAATCACATACACAAACACAAATAAAAATACACTACCAACATGCTCGTGGCCTCGAAATTCCTAACAGAGGTCTCGTTGACCTAGTCAACCCCCGATAGCTCAATTCCAACTTCCCAACCCAAGTTCCAAAATGCATACAAGTGCATTGGGAACCAAACCAGACATACACACAATTCTAAACGACCATCCGGACCTCTCAGAATCGACAAATTTCTGAAAAAGGTCCGTTTACTTGAAAGTCAACTTTGAGTCAACTCTTTTTCGCTTAAAGCTCAAATTTCACAAAACAAGTTGCCCGAATCAATTCTAGATACCTCGGGATGGGTGTCAATGATCTCTCGGGTCAAAAGTGAGCTAACCAAGCTCAGAAAGGGTCAAAAGGGTCGGAAATGCATACATCAGATACCAATTAAACAATCGCTCGTTCTTAAGCGACAAGGAAGATAGGACAAAAAAATGCTTGAATCGGCAATAACTGAAGATGTCGGCCAAGCATGTCAGACTTCTCCTTACGGGAAAGATTCATCGAACAAAACTGAATCCCAACAAATGATACAGAAACCACAAATGGTACTTCTCCAACACAGAACCTTGGAAAATCGGATAACAGATCTGGTGAAAAACTAACTCATAGAACAAGGGTCTAACAACGGGTAGTCTCAATGGCCAATACACCTCGGGCTCACTTACCCTACTTCCCAAATCGCAAGACACCCTTGCCGGGAGTAACATTAAAACCTGATCGTTCACTCTACAAGTCACAACTCTCTAACTTAGCTCAAGCTCCAGTTCTCGTATCTCCGCATTCAAATTTTCTTCACAACTGATCCTCGAATAACAATTTGCATTTAGCCAAATTCTCTGATTGGACAACACCGCAGCCCTGAACGCGATCAATAGGCCTCACAAACACTTTCCCAAACCAACGCAATCCTCTGAAACCTAGTCACAAACCATAGCCCATTCTGAACCGATAAAATACTCTGATTTCACTAAATCCTTCTCCCATATCTTCTAAAGTCGTTACTCGCATCGCGATTTCTTAGAAACATATTGTTACATCCCGTACTTTTGAAGAAACACTTGTTAAAGTTAAGCGTAAGTATGTCGAGCTATGGCTAAGAAAAATAACTTTGGAATACATGAAGCGAAGCATTATTAAGTATATTTTATGAGTAAAGGATGTATACAAGGAATACCAGAAGATCCTATAAGGAAATGAGAAAAGATGGGCAAGGTTTCGTACGATAATTTTGGTCTAACTTGGGGAAGGAATATCTTTTAGAGTATGAGGAGTTTTGAGGTGAAACAAAAGCCTACAATGAAGTTCGTCGAGTCTAGTTTCCAATACAATAAATCGCTCGTCGATACAACATCGGAGTAGAGAATTATGAACGTTACAAGTTAGGATAATAGCGTAGAACCGCGTGCTATAGTAACCGACCTTATGCTCCTATTTAAGACCAAAATCTGGTCTTTGGCTTCATTTTCTCCACTCCTCTCCACCCAAAAAGCTCCCAAGAGACCCAAGTAACATTGAAGGATCATTTGTTTTAGCAGATTAAAGTAACGGGACTACATCCGAGGCTCGGGAAGCGTAGAGAGTTTTGTAGTTCCTGTTTTATACATCAAATCTTGACGGATCAAAGGAGCCTATTAAAGATAAATAAGATTTCAAGTTCTTCCAACCTTGATTGAGGTAAGGATATTCCTTATTATTGATATTACGAATTGTATCAAAGAGATTTAGTTGTTAAAGCTTCGTAAAGTCAATTGATTGGTTGAGAAATTGGGTAAACATCGATGTTTTATTGAGTATATTTTGGTATTAATGATGATGTTGTTGATGTTAGCGCTATTGTTGTTGTTGTTTTGTTGGTATTGTGATTTCGGGCTAGGGATATAAACGGGGGAGATACTGCCCAAATTTCGGCAAATTTTACGAGGATTTAATTTGAGGGCTTAAGACAAGCATATGATAATGAGCCTAACAATAGTATGAATGGTTTTATATATAGATTACGAGACTACGAATAATCTTATGTAGATTGCAAGACAGAAAGTAAGTTGAAAAAGTCGAGAAGTAAGCTTCCAGGTATGTTAAGGCTTTCCCTTTCTTTCTTTTTAGCATGATCCTATGATACAAGCGAACAACGAGTAATCGAGTCTCTATATTACTCTACTCTTAGAAGTATTAGGAGTATACCCATTCTTGATGATCCTGTACCCCTTTGTTATGATTATTCCTTCTATTCATAGGTCTTGAGTTTGAATGTTAGTCCACATTTATGCATTGCATGCATTTACATATATGCATATTGACCCGTGACCAGAAGGCGTTATATACACATATATTATGTGTGTATATATATGGGGTATGGGGAAATGGGCGAGGCGTTATATACGCATTACCACCTGATCAGCTGGTGCACAGTGATGATGGTTATGATGCCCGAAGGGGCTACCTGAAGGGGCCATTATGCTATTATGCCCGAAGGGGCCTATATGGGATATGGATTGGGCCGTACGTTCCTCGGCACTCTGACCTATGCATATCATACACCCTCAGAGGCATTTTCAGTAAGCAGATGCATTCAAATAGGTATGTTCAGATAGTCAGACATATAGATGCATTCATACAGATATGTTCAGACAGTCAGACATACAGGTGTATTCAGTCAGTCAGTTTAGCTTATGATTTTCAGATTTCATTCATGACTCCTATGTGTATGTTACTCTTCTGCCCTACATACTCGGTACATTTTTCGTACTGACGTCCCTTTTGCTGGGGGGGCGCTGCATTCATGCCTGCAGGTACAGATCGACAGATTGACAGAACTCCTCGATGAGCAAGATTTTGACATCCCGAGTGGTGAGCTCCCTTTTGTTCGGAGTTGCCGAGTCTATGTGGAGTCTTTCATTTATGTTTATGGACGACGGGTGAGCGAAGACCCGTCCCGCCCATGACTCATTTATGCTTCTTTAGAGGCTTGTAGACACGTACACGATACGATCGGTCGATCCGTGGCCCCGTGGCCCATCCTTTGATGCATAGTTAGTTATGAGAGTCGTTTCGGCTCGTACAGTGGTTTGAGCAGTTTCGCATATATTTCATGAGACGGCCAGACCGCATAAAGTTATGTTGTATTTCTTGAGGAGAAATATCTTGAGGCCGGACCACAGAGAGTTATATGTATATGTCTGTGTTGGGATTTTTCTGAGTGCAGGTGGCCACTCTAGGCCTATCCACGTTCTTAGCTAAATGTAAGTTTAAATGTTGGTTCACCCGGTCCAGGTAGGCACCGGGTGCTGGTCGCGGCCCTCCAGATTTGGGGCGTGAATAACTTGGTATTAGAACAGTTCTGTCCTAGGGTTGTCTGCAAGCCGTGTCTAGTAGAGTCTTGTTTATGGTGTGTTGCGCGCCACATTTATAAACAGGAAGCTACAGGGCATTTAGGATGGTTACTCTTCTTTCTTATCTTAGATCGTCTTTGTAGAACTAAGCCATAGGATACGAAGTCCCTGATTCTGACCCTAAATATTTTGGGTTGTGGATGAGCAGTTGATTATACAGCTTGGAGAAATTGATGAGAATTGAAGTTTGTTGACCCGAAAGGTATGTTCCCTACTTTATTGATATTGACGACTAGTATATGAGTGGGATGCCACTTGTATTTGTGATTGCCCTGAGAGACATTGGATGTGTTTTAAGTTTGGTGTGCGAGTTGAGGTTATAAGAATTATAAAGGAAACTCTACCAAAATTTTTACAAATTGAATTGTTTGAATGTCTATGCCATAGAGAAAGAGTAAAGGGAAATGTCATAACCAGAAGTTTGGTAAGCTATGAGTGAGTAAACAATTATGAGACACTTTTAAAGAGGAGTTTTAGAATGATTCAAATTTGAATTAAGGAATGAACCCAGGAGGAAAGGTAATTAGTAGTTAGAGGAACTGGAATGAGTTGCATTCAAGGTTTCAGAGGACTAAGGCTCATTGAAGATACAGGGAAGGCCGACCTTAAGAACTCAAGTACAGTATTACGATTCATAGGTTGACAAGTAAGCAATAACGAAGAGATATTGATAAGGAAAAAGGAAGTTAATGAGTAGGGGAAGGTTTCATTTTAGAAGTATGCATATATAGGATCAGGACGGGTTGATAATAGACACATGGACTCATTTTATTGAACTTCCCTATATGATGTAAGTTTGCTTTGGGATTCAGAAGTCACCAGTTATTTAACTTCAAGGGGACTCTGAGTATTCGATAGTTGGTACTATTATGAGAATCATTATGACCAAGTTACTTCTGATACTAATGATGACCTCAGACCCAGGAATGAAAAGTGGTTATGTAAGTTGGGCTACAACTATGATTGCCTTCTGGATTATTTATATAATTCCTAATATGCAATGTTGTTGACCGATTAAAGAAATAAAGATCATACCAACTTCAGGCAATAGTTGATCCTTATAAGAAGGTTTCACCTTGATTTTTTTTTCCAGACGAATGTTGTGAAGGTCACATGACGACAGAAAAATAAGAGCAATGTTGGATTATGAAAAAAGAAAAAAAAATAGAGTAGGTGTTCGAGTGGAGATTATTCAATAAGGCTATATCGCCAGAAACTCATAATCAGGACTTAGAAAAATATGCTAAGAAGTCCTACAAATTCAGACATGCGAAAGGTATGAGAAATCAGAATAACTAAGGGAAAATTAGGAGCATATGAGCCTTAGGATTAGAATTTCAAAATGATTGTAAGGTAGGAGTCTGGCTAGCTGGTCAAAAAGAGAGGAGATGTAATAAGTCACAGACTCAGGACAGAGTTAAAAAGCAAAGGGAGTATTTTGTAAGTAAGATATTGAAAAGCGATGCAAATGATAAGTCATGTGTGGCTACGTTAAATATTATGTGTGCCCTTACGATCAATCTTATGATGTGCTAAAGGAATTGATTGAGCTAGATATTGAAGCTAAGGTAGCAAGTGCAACAGGGCAGATCGAGATTGGTTTCCTCTGAATATTAAAAGTTAGATAATCATGATGCAACAATATCAGGGAGAAGAGGAATAGGTATGCATAAGAGTAAAGAGAAGATTGTGATATCAAGATAAGAAAAGAAAGCGGGGAGAAATATGTTCCTAGTAAGGATCGAGCAAAGTATCCGAGGGAAGGGTTAAGGCGGCGGTAGAGACGGAAAGCCATTCAGATAAATTTTTAAAGTAAACGAGCAGGAAGGATACAGTGTGACAAAAGGTGATAAAGGGCGAATGCGAAAATCCCGAAAACAGATTTTGGTAGATAGGATCGAAGTATAATAACGATGGATATGGATGTAACTTGAGGAAGAATAATTAGATTTTATAAAAAGTGTCAAGGGATTTCTGACTCTTAAGGTATACCCGGAGGGGTAAATATGAAGCCATACTGATACGCTCACCTAGAAAATGGAAAAGCACCCCAAGAAAGGATCTTTGCAATAGAACGGATTTGTACTTATAGTGGAATGTTCTACAGACTCCCAGGCAATTATTATAGAATGGCAAATGGGAAAAGGGCATTTATTGAGTAAAGGAAATTCGGGAAACTATAAGGATAAGAGTAAGAGAAGGTGTGTTAATGAATTGGTTAAAGACGTGACGCGATTAATAAAGTTCGCAGGACTGGCCAGAAGCAAGCATTGATGCCATAAAACAATGGTCTTGATAGGGAGTGCAGAGATACGATACTAAAGGAAATATGATGAATATGCGAGGGATATACATGAATATGAAAAAGTTACGACATCGAAAAGGGAAGTCAAGCAAGTTATGAAAGGAGGAAGAAACAGATATATTTTATGGGTATTTATGATTAGGACAAGGATCGACAAGATGTTGGAGGAACTATGACACCTGACTATGGTACAACCACTTAGTAAAGAAGAACTACAGAACAGTATGAGCTAAGGAAAATGAAAGTGCGGGTCGTGGGAAATAGATGCGATAATACATTGACTTACGATGGTATCGAAAGAAGAAATCAGGTTTGGTTGGCTAAAGGATAAGGTCAGTATAAGAGAGGGAAACAGAAAAAAGCCTTAAATCGCAAAAGTAAACAGAGGAAATGAGTATCTAAGAAATTTAGATACCTATGCGACTGATAAACTTAAGCAACAAATAGGGTATGCCAGACTATAGGGAAGACATATCAGGTTAAAAAAAAAATTAAGTGAAGGCCAAGAGTCAAAGAAGAACCTCAAAGGAGGTAATAAAGAGATGATGCGTCTGATTGGAACAAAGCTAGTGACAATGAACTCTCATGGAACGAGCAAAATCATGGATCTTCTAGGAATGAAATGTCTATGATTGAAAACTGCAGACAAAGGAAAGAGTGAAACGATTTGAATTCGCTGCATGATAAGGAGCCTGGTTCCCATTTTGGCAAATTTCCAAATTTATCATCTGGATTGAGGGATTAGCAACCTTAAAAATAAATTGAAAGAAAAGGATCCTTGAAGAAGAGATTTGAGATATTCTTGGAATAGGTACAGTAATTACCGATAGCCAGGCCGAGCATAAGAAGCCTTATCAAGAACAAGAGAGAATCAAGTAAAGTGTATGGATGAAAGGAAATTTCAGCGTGACATTCGCTTGAAGATAAAATACCGCAAGGATCGATTCAGTTGCTACAGGGAAGCAAGGGATACTACATTACCAGTTTCTGAGGTTATCCTTAAGGGGGGAAGAATAAGTTAAATCCCAAGAAGATGAGGGCACGGAACATCTGTGAAGCGTAAGAAGGCTACGTGGAGATCAAAAGAAACAAGGATTTCTGGTATATTGGGATAAAAGGGAAGATAAGACCAAAATTGGATAAAAGTATATGATAAGTATTGGGTAAATGAGTATATGAGGATGTAAACGACAGAAGTCGAAGAGACAACGAGGATGATAAAGTATGAGGAGTTAGTCGGCAGACGAGTGATACGAAAAAGAGATGACCGTGAGTACGAACATAAATTTTAGCCACAAAAGGAGGAGAATAGTACCCAAGAATTGATTGGGCAAGGAATTCGGTGAACCCGGGAATACACCCATTGATAGCAAATCAACAGTAGTCAAGAAACACCAAAGGAATTGTGAAACCATGAATATAGAGTCTATATGTACCTGAGGACGATGAGCTAGTAATTGCACAAGAAAGAACTGTATATGTTAAGAAGAAACCATGTTAGTGCTCATGCAAAGGAACCAAGGAAGATTAATCATCAGAAATTGAGGCGCTCCAGTATAAGGAATTATCGAGTACTACTGCAGTAAGAATGGAAATGCCACAGATTCAGTGTAAGAAAACCCAAAAGGGGTAAATAATATTAACTAGTTGAGCAGAATCAATCAGTGCCGACACAACTGAACGGTATGCAGACGAGAGATAGAGTAACATTTCGGCAGAAGAGCTCACAATACAACTGGCAATCAACTGGGAAATAAAGAGCAAAGCTCAGAGTATTTTAAGAACTCTTGGTGTGCTGATCGACAACGGAGAGGGACTCAATATTTGTCCCCAGTCTACCCTAGTGCAGCTGGGATATGACCTTGGAAAGATTCATCAAAGCCACACTAATATAAGAGAATTTGACAGGGGCCGATGTGATGCCACGGAGCAGCGGACCTGCACATTCAAATAGGACCAATAGAGTTCACTATTGAGTTTTAGGTTATGAAAATACCTGCCAACTACAATCTACTCTTGGGGAGGCCATTGAACCACATGGCAGGAGTAGTACCATCTTCACTTCACCAGTCTTTGAAATTCGTCTGGGGAGAACAAGAAGTGATAATCCATGGAGAAGCAAGCATGCATAATTATCCGGATAATTCCGTGCCTGTCATCGAAGCGGCACCCAAAGGAACGGATTTCCATGTAATGGAACTCGTAGAGGCTGCCCACAAAATAGAACACCCCGAGACTCCCATGCCGACAGTATATAAGATGATTACTTTGACTATGCTCTTGAACGGGTTTGAACCCGAAGGTCTGGGAAAGAATTTGCACGGCATCACTGAGCCAATTTCCCTTCCCCAAGACAATTTTTATTTCGGACTAGGATATGTCCCAAATAAAGATGAGATACCCCTTAAACTTGGATTTTCTGCATAAAAAAGTTGTTTGTATAAGTTTCAAATTAATAATAATTAATTTAAAGTAAATTAATTATGATCATATTTGCAAATTTTGCCTATTGGTGTCTAATTATGGCTATATTTGAAATAATCAATTAATTAGCCAATTAGGACCATAATTAAAATAGCTAAAATTCGTTATTTAGTTAACTTGGGTCAATTGTTTTTTTTTTAATTGTGACCCTAATTAAGTTTAGTCCAACTTATGGTTTAAATTTAATTAAGGCCATCTTTGCAAATTTAGTTTTTAATTGGGTCAATATGGCTAGAATTGAAGTGTCCAGCAAATAGACATTTTGGTTATATGCTTAATGTGCCCAATATCCTTCCCATATACATATATACATGGACATACACTCGTGTATACATATACACGTGATATATCGCGTGTATACATGTATATTAGGCCTGCCCTTCCTTTCTCTTCTTTTTTTGGGCCCAGTCTACTTAGGATCGACCCGGACCAAAAATCCCTAAATATAAAAACCATTTCAACGAAGCCAAACAAACCCTATAGGGTCATTTGCACTTCATTTGCTAGGGTTTCTGTTGAAACCTTGCGCTGCCAGGTGGCGACCTCTCTCTTTCCTATTCGTATTGCCATTTTTGGCAAGTCTGCAGGTGGACCAACCCTTCTCCAGGCCTGGTGTGACCAGATCGAGTAGAAAATTTAACGCTCAACTCGTTTCTCACCAAACACCGCTCAAACAAGGTGCTATTCCTCCTTCTCTCTTACTTTTTTCACTTCAACGTCTCTACAATTCTTGTAATCTTAATGAGTTTTGTTTGCATGTGTCTCAAATGCTTTGTTTTCATTTGTTCACGAAGAACCTCTCGGATCGACCAAGTTTGGGGTCAAATCTAGTCCTCTGTATGTTTGTTGGATTGATTTCTGGCCGCGAATACTTTTGAATGTTGAAATCATGACCCTTGAAACGGAGTGAGGAAACAATTGCTGTTTGTCCCATATCGATTGAAAAAGCTAGGGTTTTGAGATTTAGGGTTCTATAAATAGAACCCCCAAAATCACACTCTTGACAAGTTCACAATATCAAATATTACAATATTCACGGAAAAAACTCGGAACACTTAAGTTTTTGGGCATATTTTGCTTTCAAAAAAACTTTAACCTTTCCTGAGTTAAGTTTAATTTTAAATATTTTTTCTTCTCTTTTGTCTGCGTGGCTGTGAAATGAGGAGCAAGAGGCATCTTTCAAAGTCCATTCTCTACGATAGGCTGCACATCAAAAAGCTATGCTTAGTCCCTTTTTGTTTAATTTTTGTTATTTTCTGTATTTTTGTTACATGTGATTTATTGATGTTATTTTCTGCATTTTTTGTTATTTATGATTTATGCCAGTCTCTTATGTGAATTTCTATAAATTCAAATTTGCCTTCTTTTTTTATTTTTATTTTTTTATTTTTTTTATTTTAGATAATCTGTATTTTGCTTAATGTTTATCCCTTTGTTTAGTTTTGGTTCTAGTTCAGATTAGTAATTAATTATTTTTTGTAAGATTAATTAAGGTTAAATATTCATAGCTTTGTTAAATCTTGTTTAGGGGTTTCTTTAGCTTAATATGGCACAAACATTAGTTTAGCTTAATATGGAAGATGCAATAGTCTTGTTTTAAAATGTGTTGATTCTTTGTCAAGCAGTGTAGTATCATTTCATCTTTCCTTACTTATTTATCTGAGAAGTTGTGAGTTTGATAATTGTTGGGACACTCAGCTATACATTGGGACTTATTGTTACTTGGCTGATTAATCTTGCTCCTATTTTTCTTAATGAGTCATTGACCTTTTTGTTCATCACCCCTTAATATAATACATCATTGTAAAATTAGAGTGATACCTATAGCTGAATCTATATAATTTTGTCCCTGGATACTTTTAAAAGTGATACTTGCTCCACTTAATTTAAAATATGGAAAATTAGGTTTCTTTATTCCTGTTTGGTACTGTTTGGTGCTGTTTGGTATAATGAAACATAATAAGGATACATATATTCTCTTCCAACATGTTTCCTATTTTGAGACTAAATCATATCACGAAAACTAAAAAATGCTACGTGTGTGTTCGGTACTTTTCTTGTTTGTTGTTAGGACTGCAATTCCTAGCTTGCTCTAGTTAACCTCGATATATTAACTTTGGGGTTTACTTGTTTCAAACCTGGATTAGTATCTCATTAAAGTGTTAACTTGTTGAAAAAGAATGTATCCTCATCCACTTAGAACTTTGAAACACTGTAAGTTTAGGATACTTAAATATGTGATTAAGATTCTGATCATGTGTAGAGAACTGGTTTGGATCATGAGTGTGACTTACCTAGGACTAGAAAGAGAGTGGACAAAGCTTGGAGTTTCTAGCCAAACTCAGCATAGTCATCCTCCTTTCAAGTTGCCGGGGTTCCCCTGTGTAAGAACACACCTCATGTGACCCTTAGAGACTAAAATGAGTAGAAGTATGTGTAAAATTCATGATACAACTATCTGCTAATTGGTAAAAATGGCTTAGAAATACTGCCTTAAAAATGGTGTTCTGATTGCTTGAAGTAATCTGTTTGGCTTAATCATATTATCACATAGGAGTTTGGTTTAGCACATCAACTGGTTTATGACTATTTTATCACACTTAGAGTTAAGAAATTTAGTAAAAAATAATTTAGGTTCTCAAACCATTCTTAGGATATAAGACTGTCTTCTTCAAATGATTTTAAAATTCTTTGTGCCATAGTGTATGGATTGCAGCATTTTAACTATAAGTGGTATATCCTATTTGAGTTGGAGACTCTTTTTCCTGAAACTTCGTATTTTCCTGCTACTCTGTGTTGCAAACAGTTGCTGTTATATGTGGAGTATATGGAATATACTTGTCTTGTATACACCTTGGTGTATACAAGAAGTATACCTCATATATTTCTTCGAGTTGGGTTCTGGCACTTGCTAGGAAAGCCCATGGGTTGGGCCTATTTTCTTTTCTATCTTGTTCAGACCTGTTATCATATGGGCCAGTGTTTGAATGTGGTTTAAGTGGAAACTGTATTTATATGGGCTTTGCTTTTGCTGTTTCCAGTCTTTGAATCATATTGATTTTCATTTGGTAACTTGTGACATCTGTTATGTGAAAATATATGTTTCTCTATGTTTGATGTTTATTTAGGTTTGCTTACACATTCTTAGTGAATTTAGACACCCACTAATCTTTATCCTCTTTGTGTTCTATGTGATTCAACGTGGGCCACTTGGGCCGTCTCATTGCATTAAAACGTGTTGGGCTAAGAGGCCCAACCCCATTCTTGATCGAGTCCCGAGAAGAACTAAAATTGAAGCTAATAGTTATGAAGGCCCATCCATGGGTGAAAATGGAAGCTGGTGGGCTTGGTAGGCGAGTGGGCTTGGTAGGCCCACCAGTTCAATCTTCTTTTATTTACGTTTTGCATATTGTTATGTATATGTATTGTATATGTAAACAAACTGTGTAAATAGTGAAACCCCAATGCATGCGTAGAACCTAGGAAAATCACACTTAGTATTTTAGGAAGTCACCTAAATCGAATTTCAAACTCGCTTAATTCTATAGCCATGCCTTCAGCCTCGCCTTTTTTAAATTCTGACCAAGATAAAACAAATGAATTTCTAGGTTAATTTTTGGGCCTTAGGCCTAATCTCAGAATTTTTTTCTACTTAAACCAAATATAAAAATGGGCTTTTAAGTCAAAGACAAACTGGATAACAAGATTGCTCTGCTTAAAGCCTTTTCGGGACATGGAGCAATTTCTGATTTTTAGTTAATTCATAACTTTAAATTTTGCATGATACAAAAATGGATTGATTTTGATTTGGGCCTTGAAAAGATTTTCTGTAATAGTTTGGACTAAGTAAAGACCAAAGATTTGTAAACTGTTGGAGGAAGATGCACTTTTGGGCCAGGAAGCCCAAACTTTACATGCGGACCGTATCATGACTGATTTGGACTTGTTTCTGGAAAAGATTTTGGACCTGGAAGCCGACCACCTTATTGGACTGAAATAATGAGAGGAATAATTTAGAACAAAATGAAATATGATGGACTTTTGGTGTAGAATATGGTTTGACCTTTATGGGCTTTAAAGATGATAAAATTGGTATAAATAAAAGAAAAGCTCTCCTTCTTTATATATAAAACGTGTATATAGGAGAATACTCCATATTTTCATATAAATTAAAAACCCGTAAGAACTAAATTCATTTTATTAGGACTAGGATAGTAGCAACTCTACTTGGGAGAAATCCCAGGTGTGTCTTAGTCCGACAATAAAGTGAGTTGAACATTTACGTGGATTTTCAAACCCCAAAAACCTCGTTTCTAAGGGGACCTTTTTGCCAAATTTTTTCTCGGATTAATGATATGAATAAATGACAGTTTTACAAGAAAAGAAACACTTTAGAAAATATTCACAATTAATCACACACTGAAGCTCGTAGGTCAACCGTATTTAATAGATCTTTAATACTAGGGTGCGTAAAACCTTCCCTAGGGGATCACCAGAACCCTTACCTCGAACTTTGGTACTAAAAGATTTCTCTCTTGCTTGAAAAATCTTTTACCCGATTTTTCTAATTTCCCTTAATAAATTAGGTGGCGACCCTAAAAACTAAAATCCAATTTAAAGCATCAACAACCTCGAAGTAGCTTTTATGCACCCACGTAAAAGTGAACCGTAACACCTAGGTAAGTCACACTAATTTGCATCCATCCTTGAGTGCTTACCTCCTACTAATCCATGTACCTTATAGTTTGTAATAGCACTTAAATCCTAAGGTTTGTTTTTAATATGCAAACATAAGCAAACAACATATAGAGTGTTTCTATCATGAGTATGAAAACCATATACATCAGATCCTTTCACATAAGTCAAGCAAGAGATCATGCCTTATCACTCTAATTTACACAATGTCCTTAAGGGCACAAACAGACTCAGGTTTGTCATGAAAGTGATCACATAATATGCAGTTAACATGATTATCAATGTAAGACCCTAAACAGTCATCACAAACTTCACAAATCACCAAAGAGGTTTACAGATGCCGTAAACTACATTTTTTAGAAATCCTTTAACCTTTCAGCATATATTCTGAGACCCAGAAGTCCAGACCAATTAACAAAATTCATATTGTAGGCTTCACAACTTGAGATAGGATCATGCAGAAGTCTGGGTTTCAAAATAGGAGCCTTTTTAACTTTAAAGGAGCAATTTTTTTAGGTTTAATAACTTTAAGGTTCTATTTTTATCATGTCTTTGCTATAACATCTATAGGGCCGGTACTAAGTTTCAAACAAGTCATCATAGAGGAAAGCAAGCATGGTGTATCCCAAATAGGGGCTATGAACAACCTTAAATACCAAGCTACAAAACATATCATCAACATTACACTAATCTTTTTCACAAATCAAGTAAGCAATTTAAAGGTGTTAATCATGTTGTCATAAATAAAGGGTTTGTCACGACCCATTTTGTCTAAGTCGTGCGGGCACTTACCTTTTTCACCTCGATAAGCGAACTCTCAACCCAACGATACGAAAGACATGAATAATAAATCAAGCAAGCGGAAAAGTATAATTACGTAAGTCTCACAATAGTATATAATAGAAATAGTGCGGAAATAAGAAAACACCCCGAGGGTCTGATCTAAGTCATACAAGAGCATCTAATGAAAATATACAAGTCTGGAAAAATAATACATAAATCTGTCTATGTCTCAGAATAGAAATAGTCAGACATAAATAGGACGAGTCATCAAGGCAATGAACGTCTCGTGCTCACACTGGAAACTCGATAATATGCTGATGTCGACTATTAGCCACGAGAGATAGAAATAGACCCAACCTGATACTCTGCATTCATAAAGGAATGCAGCAAGTGCAAGTCAGTACAAAACAACAGTACTGGTAGGTATCATCGGCCGACTAAGCATAGCTAACAGAATTCAAACAATAAAGCAGGATAGGCAGATAAATCAACAATTATAAGTCACAAAAATCAGAAACAAGTATCCGCCATCACCTAGGTTGAAGCATCTAAACCCAAGTGTGTCAAATCTCGAGATATACATAATCCGAACCAATCAAACAAGTATAACAATGGATCATCACAATATAAGCCACGATGCAATGCAATGCAATGATGTATGAATTCCAATGCAATGCAATGCCATGTACACATGTATTCCGGACGGAAATATCGACGTCTTGGTAGCACAACCTAAGGTGACTCGCGAAGTCTAAGTGCCACTCGTCCCGGATCTTTGCCCAACAGACAGACGAGACCCAGATCTTTTCCCCATGGGGGTTTTCACCGGCATCACCCTGGGGGACCCACGAAGTCCACGCACTCACTCAATTCACGATTCCGGGACTAACATCAGATATCAGACTCTCACATCACTCTCATTTAAAAACCAAGCCAAGCTCATCACAATGTTTCACAAAGTTCCGACCGTGTCTCAATAATATGCCTTGAAGAATGAGAATGAGTGAAATGCATGTGTCAACAGCAAGAATTAACTCAATATCACAAGTACCAAAATGGGTACGCGAACAATATATCAATGTTACAAGTACCAACATGGGTATGCCGACAATATATCAATGTCACAAGTACCAACATGGGTACGCCAATAATATCATCAACAACTACACAGTTCATACAGAAATCTATGCTCGTATCAACGTCTAAGCAAAATACCACCATATCACTATCAAGATGTAACAACAGTTCCCAATATCTATTAACATCACCTGGCATCAAGCCAACACAACAGATCAATCAAGTCACAACACAACGGGGTGGCTAGCCCCAATCACGTAACAAGGCCCAACCTAAGACAATATCCAACCCAACTTCGTACCCGAAGGTTTACATGCTTTCTCCGATAATATAATCAAAATATATGCTTCGCTATATGAAGTCTCACCAAGGGTAAGTCATAACCTACCTAGATGGCCGAGCAACAATACACCAACAGTCACTCTTTTTCCTTTCCCTTCCGTTGAGCCTCAAGATCAAAGAAGCCTAGGCATATTCGAAATCTAGATTAGAAATCATAAAGATTGATACCTATATTGCTATCATTCAATTTGGGTCAAAACCAACCCTAAAATTTGAGAACACGGGCCCCACACGGGTAAAATGGGAAACTCGGGGGTAAAATATCAAATTGAACACTAGGTGATCAAAACCCATCAACTGATTGCTAAATTAACTCAAAGATTCACCTAGTTTCGAAATTCAAGTAAAACCCCCAATTTTTGGTATAAACCTAACTCTTTGATTCAAGGATTCAACACTAATAATGGAAGACATATGATTGACAACTATGGATACATCATAATATAGCATAAACCCAACCAAAAAAATCTTGGTTTATAACCCTAGATGAATTATCCATTAAACCCACTTGGCTTTCATAACATTAGGAAGATTCTAGCATGGATTAATGATAACTAGGTGAGATAAAGAATCAAGATTAGGTAGAGATGATAAATGAGTTTACCTCTAAGAGTTTGCCCTAAGAAACCTCTAGAAAAGCTCACAAGGCGAACTACTTCGGAATAATATATGAATGAAAAGACTTGGGATTTTATATCATTAAATACCCCAGTCACTGCCCGTCAGCCGCATTGGCGGCCAGCCCTAATGCCATGGTGCCACCGCATTAGCGGCCACTAGACACCAGAAAATTCTAGTGTCTTCCAAATTTGAAATCGACACCTGGAACCACCTGGACACAAACCAAATATGCAGATATACATAAAAACGTGCTATGAACGCACTCGTGGCCTCAAAATTCCCAATGGAGGTCTCATTGACTGAGTCAACCCCCGATACTCCATTTCTAATTTTCCAACCCAAGTCCTAAAATGCATCCGAGTGCATTGGGAATCGAACTAGATATACACACAAGTTCTAAATGACCATCCGAAACTCTCGGAATCGACAAATTTTTGAAAAAGGTCCGTTCACACTAAAGTCAACTTTGAGTCATCTCTTTTTCTCTTTAAGCCCACACTTCACAAAAAGTCACCCGAATCAAGCCTAGACACCTCGAGAAGCGTGTCAACGATCCCCTCGGGTCAAAAGTGAGCAAACCAAGCTTGGAAAAGGGTCAAAAGTGCCAAAACTGCAATAACGACCAAACGGGTCACTACATCAGCTACTAATTAAGCAATCGCTCATCCTCAACCAACAACGAAGAGAGGACAGAAATGCTCGAATTGGCAATAAATGAAGATATTAGCCATGCATGTCGGACTTCTCCTTACAGGAAAGATTCTCACAAAAAAAAAAAAACTGAATCCCAACGGGTGATACAGATACCACCAGAACGGTACTTCTCTAACACAGAACATGGAAACTCGGATGAAGATTCAACAGATCTGGTGAAAAAAACTAATTCCTAGAACACGGGTCTAACAATGGGTAGTCTCAAGCAGGTCCAAGCACCTCGGCTCGCTTACCAGTCACAACTCTCTAAACTTAGCTCGAGCTTCAATTCTTGTATCTCCATATTCGGATTTCCCTCGCAACTGATGCTCGAAATAACGAATCGCTTACTCGAATCCTTCGATTTGATAAAACAGCAACTCTCAATGCAACCAAAAGGCCCCACAGCTACTTCCCCAACCAATGCAATCCTCTAAAACATGGTTACAGCCATAACCCATTCTGAATCGATGAAATACTCTGATTTCGCTAACCTTTCCTTCGCACTTACTAGAGTCGTATCTCATACCGCAATTCCTCAGCAACATAACAACACACATACCAAAATTCTGAACCCATAACTTACTCTTGTTAGAAAGAATCCTTGATTCATCTGCGATCTCTTGTATTTCCATCAAAACTGGTCTTACCGGCAGCTAACTTGGCCAGTTTCGAAACTTCTTAAACCTTCAAATCACAGTGCAGGAACCATACCACTGATTATCACATCGAGAAAACAACTGATCACTATAAAGAGCTCTCACACAACAGTTCCTCCTCAAATCTGTACTAAGCTCATTGCAATCCATTATTCTATCCAAGTAACGGTTCTCAGAAAATATCATCAAATCTACAAGGAAACCCTAACAAGGCTCGGTAAACCTGTCATACCCCGAATCTGAGTCGAAATGCATCGAATCTTTAAATATCTTGGTGGAAATATAACCATAGACCATTACACTTAACTCGAATCGTGCTGACCCTAAATGAATGCACAACTCTCAAATATTCCAATGGCCATTAGAACTGACTCCGAATTTCAAAACTAAGCACAGCCATACGACGCATAACGAATCCAGTCTATCGCTTTTAACTCCATAAGTTGAGTCCTATCCACGTTATCGACTTAGTACCGAAGAGATATACCTTATGATTTCAATCTTCATATTTCTCAACCTTTACTTGATACGCAATTCTGATACAACCCCGAACCTTTCGACGCAAAACCTGAGGCCTCATATAGTAATTATATAACCATCAAAACCCTCATAGTACCACCTCGATATGCCCATAAATTCTCTGAAAGTATCAAATCTTGCACTGCCACTTGAAAGCTGTATAACCAAAAGCTCTTACCCAAACTGTCCTGTCAATATTACTTGCAATTATACTGCATTACCGCGAGTAGGGTCTCGCCTCGAAAATATAATCCGGTATCACATAATAGGTATTCCAGAATCCTTTCTCTTAAATCACACTGACTCATTCACTGTAGAATGTTACTAACTTTTCCAACGGTGTACCACCACGCCACTTCTTATAAACCTCCACATGTCGGTTTACTGAAATTTGCTTCTCACTAGTCGCCGATCACGAACCTCGTGGAACTCTGTCATATCACATAGTCCATTCTTGTAGATTCCCTTCTTAAGCTTATGCAACAATCACATCTCAACTGAAATATGCAAGAAAACGACACCACAATCCATACTGACCCAAGAAATCCCCAAGGTGTACCTTTTTCTTATTGATTCATAATCAATTATACCTTTTCCCGACTCGTCAATTTTCCAATTCTAATCAATTCACAATCATCAGTACCGTAGTCAATCCTTGAATCCACTCAATTGAATACCGGATAATCATAAGTTCTGCAAGCTAGCCGAATCAATCCGGGAGATAGGGTCATACTATACACTTTGCACATTAGAGTTTTCTTAACGCTTACAACTCTAAATTGAACACTCTCTAAATCCAGCGTATCACACAACAGTATTATTAATATCCTTATGTATCTCACTAAAGCTTCCTTGCTCGTATGGCCTCACTCCATTTCTGAAATGTATACCAAACTCGACTCAGTTAACCCATCATCGATCTACCATTTTAAGTATCCGTGTTCACTAATCCCTTACTCAAATTCTTAACATCGCTAGTTCTCGAAGAATCATCTCTTACCTTAATTATAGAATCTGAACATCTCTAACCACTCACACGCCAATCCTTTTTATTCAATCACATATTCCGGGTAACAACACCATTAGTAGCAGGATCTAGCCAATTCTTTTACACAATGAATACAAGGTTCCCAACCTTAGTCCACCACTAAACTCTATTAGTCTATGATATAACTGAACATACAACCCATCCATAAACTTTTAAGCCCACTCTTCACTTTACACTGCAACCAAACTCCCATATCTCTAACTCTTGCTTCAACGATTTCCTTTCTGCCCTTAACCTTGTAGACACCCATCAACCTCATAGGTTACACCCCTTACTCTACATCATGATATAATGTTCTCGCAATCCAACACTGCTCAAGCACCCATATTGCCTCCCCTCAAGTCTTACGACCCTTAATTCGCTGAACCCGATAGCAAGATGTCCTATTGAAACCCTTCAATTCTCGTATTTCATTTCAAATCACTTTTATCACTATCAACCAACAAACGTTCAAATCCACTCGATCCTCTAAACTAATCATCCATTTAAGACCGACAACCACAAAACAATATCAATGCTTCTCCTCCCATCTAAGTGAAAAACCAGTAACTCCTCAAGTCATTAACTTATCGTATACGCACATATTTGAAGTTATATCCATCAGTCGTTTACTAACTCCTCAAAGCCTACAACCCAAACAAATTTGCCGTTCAAATAATGTGTTCATAGCATTCACTTAATAACCGAGTAGTCCTTTAATATCAACTAGCTTATATAAAAAATAACCTTAGCATCAGTCGCAACCTTATCCTGACAACCATGCCAGATGCCAATTTTTTCCTTCCCAATCTCTCGAAAAGTACACATGCTCAAGATATTCTATGAAGTCTCACTTCGCTACGTGCTTTCCACCAAAGTCTTCCTTCATATCCTTATTGTCAACTTCTTTTCTTTATTACCCAAGATCGCGATACGTTTCTCCACATTCGATGTCATCATTGAACTTACAACTGTTCTCACATACCGACGTCTAATACTCTGCCATTGCTGAATCTTCGACCCATCATTGGTTTGCCAGTGTCGCACGCACCATCATAAAGCCCTAACGATGCTAAAGTCAACCGATCATATCATCGAGCAACCCACTATTGTGAAGCCATAATGCACTTTGTCACCTCCGAGCAACCCAACGCTGAAACATGGAGACCCTGTAACCCTCTGAACTATCTTTCAATGTCTCACGAACTTCCACAATAAACGAGTCTAATCGCGACTCCACATAGCAACTAAGTCTAGTCGCGACTCCACACAATCAAAACCTTAGGCCATAACTGGTGATTGAACTGAATCACGCGTCCAAATCAGGATAACACATCTCGTACCATTCCACAACACGCCATAGATCGACCGTTCGCATAAGAATTAAGGACGAGTTTCCACCCTCCGTGGGTGATTGAGATAAGAAAGTTCAGATACCAATTGGAATCGACTACATACCAATTTGAATAAAGTCGCACGAGAGAATGAAAGAATTTGAAGTGTTCTAAATGTCTTATAGCCTCTCGCAGATAGGTACGGAGGTCATCGTATCGATCCACGAGACTCCACTAGACACACCCTTGTATTATAGATCGGGTAACCTAGGGCTCTGAGACAACCTTATCATGACCCATTTTGACTAAGTCGTGCTGGCACTTACCTTTTTCACCTCGGTAAGCGAACCCTCAGGCCAATGATAACGAAGGACATGAATAATAAATCAAGCAAGCGAAAAAGAATAATTAAGTAAGTCTCACAATAGTATATGATAGAAATTGTGCGGAAATAAGGAAACACCCCCAGGTCTGATCTAAGTCATACAAGAGCATCTAATGAAAATATACATGTCTAGAAAAATAATACATAAATCTGTCGATGTCTCAAAATAGAAATAGTCAAACATAAATAAGGAGAGTCTTCAAGGCAGCGAACGTCTCGTGCTCACGCTGGAAACTCGATATTATGCTAATGACGACTATTAGCCACGAGAGATGGAAAAAGACCCAACCTGATACTCTGCATTCATAAAGGAATGCGACGAGTGCGAGTCGAAGACAAAAACAACGATCTTGGTAGGTATCATCGGCCGACTAAGCATAGCTAATATAATTCAAACAATAAAGCAGGATAGGCAGATAAATAAACAAGTATAAGTCACAACAATCAGAAACAAGTATCCGCCATCACCTAGGTTGAAGCATCTAAACCTAAGTGTGTCAAGTCTCGAGATATACACAAATCGAACCAATCAAACAAGTACAACAAAGGATCATCACAATATAAGCCACGATGCAATGCAATGCAATGATGTATGAATGCCTATGCGATTCAATGCCATGTACACATATACTCCGAACGAAAATAGCGACGTCTCGGTAGCACAACCCAAGGTGACTCGCGAAGTCTAAGTGCCACTTGTCCCGGATCTTTTCCCACCAGACACCAAAAAATTCTGGTCTCTTTCAAATTTGAAATCGACACCCGGAACCACCCCGGAACCTTCCGAACACAAACCAAATATGCAGATATTCAAAAAAATGTGCTACGAACGCACTTGTGGACTGCAAATCATATGCTATGTACACATGTACTCCAATGATGTATCATATCTCGGTTGCATAACCCATGGGGGACACGCGAAGTCCATGTACCTCATGGTTTCAGCAACAACTTCGGCAACCGCTACCTCACGATTCCGGCAATAACCTTGGCAATCGCTACGCACATCCTTAAATTCGAGACAACTATCAGACATCGGTCCTCACGTCACTCTCATCCAACTGAGCCCAACTCATAACAGTGTTTCCTCAAGTATCATCAATGTACCAACAGTATATCACGAAGGATGAGAATGCGTGCAATGTATGAGTTCAATGTCAATAATCAAATCAATATCACAAGTACCACGCATGGGTATACCAACAATATCATGAAAAGGCTACACAATAAGCCATAATAGAACACTATCCTCGTATCAAACGTCAATAAGTGAGATACTACTATATCATGGTCAAGATATATTAATAGCCTCCAATATCTACTATCTCCATATGGCATCAAGCCAACAACAATAGAACAAGATAAGTCACAACACAACAGGATAGCTAACCCCAATCACACAGCAGGGCCCAACCTAGGACAATATCCAACCTAACTTCCTACCCGAAGGTTTATGTTACATCTCGCATTTTGTGCGTATTCGGAAAATTGGAAATAATTCGGAATGGTAAGAAATAAGGCTTTGATTGGGTATTACTTAATATGCATGTGATGTTTAAGGAAATATTGGTGCGGAAATATTAGGGAAGCTTAAGGGCAAAATTGGAATCTTGAAAATTAGTCCCGTGAATTTCCGAGAGCGAACCATCATCAATTGGGCTTAAAACAAAATTTGAAAAAAATTAGGCCCAAAAAAAATAGGGGTGGCCGGCCATGGCCCTTGCCATGGCCCAAAACCCATTTAGTGATCATGTGCCTAGCATGTGGTCTATTTAATTATTTAAGGAGCCAAAGTTTCAAGAAATTTCAAGAAACTAAGAACAAGAGAAAACAAAAAAAATAGAAGAGCAAGAAAGGGAGAGGATTCGGTTGGCATAGGGAAATTCCATCTTCCAAAAACTTGATTCCAAAATTATTTTCTTGTTGTATTAGTACTAATTCAAGGTCCCTTTTCGACGTGGCGTAGTTGTTTCGGAAGATTGAGCTTCGGTTTGGTTGTTTGGACAACTTGTTCTAGTGAAGAAGATTGAAGAGAAAGGTAAGCATTCAATCCTTTAACTTATGTTATGAAGATTTGGTTGTGTTGTAGTAGTTGTAAATGAGTTGAGAACATAGAAAAATGGAAGTTTGCAAAGTGGATAAGGAATATAGTGTATGGCCGTGTGTGCACACCTAGTGTGTAACATGATTGTGTCAAATTTTATGTTGTATTATGAGTGTAGACATTATAGAAATTGCATTGGAAAGGAAAGATGGAAAGAAAGCTTGTTGAGATGAAATATTGCATGTGGCCGTGTGATCCATGGCAATGGAATAGTGATGAACTTATTTTGTTTAATGCGTTAGTTGCGTCGTTTTGATCCTTATAGTGTATGTGGATGTTTAGCGATTAAAGTTTGACGATAGAAATGTATATATGTGTTATAGGAAAATATATGAGTTTGGACATAGTTGATATGTAACTATGGAAATGCATTGTTGAAGTGTTAGTTATGATGGTTGTTGATGAATTTGATAAATGATAATGTGTTATGAATATGTTAGTTGAAGAATGAAAGTTTTGGACGGGTTATGGCTTCGGTGGAAAATTTGTATATTTTGCGAATAATATGAAAAACCCTATGTAATGCCTATAGATGATGTTGAAATGATTTTGGAGAGTAAATGAGTATGAAAATATTATGATTGGGTTGAAAACGCGAAGTTAGTTGTAAGTTGTCGCTTATGCGTAAAGACGTCGGTTTATACTAGAATGTGATTCTAATTGATGTTTTATGTTGTTGGCTTGGTTGTTGTTGGTATCTAGCCGAGATAGATTCTCGGGGTGTCATATTTATAGGGGAGATGCTGCCGAAATTTCGGTAGATCAATATTAGACTAAGTTGGAATTTTGAACTACATGAATAGTAGCGGTAAGAGTGACCATTTGCGGATTTTCGACGAAACGGGTTTGGAGTTTTGGCGAGCTTAACAAGTAAGAAAGGTATGTAAAGCTTCTTATCTCCTTCCTATGGCATGACCTTAGTGTGCGTGTTTCGGATTCGACCTTTGGAATCGCTCTCGTCTCTCGGAATCTGCATCCAAAGTTGGACCTCTTTCCTTCAGTAGAATTGAGCCATTTAGACCACAATTGGCTAGTTTGTTCTTAAATATCTAAAACTTGTACTAGTCCAATCCAATCACTCAAATATACTTACTAATGAGATTTTGAGGTTCCAGGAGCGTGATTTAGATACGCCACCTCATTTGACCGAGGTGGACCCGCTAAATTCCGATTTTACCCCTTTATGTTTGTGATTGGTTTTGAGCGGTTTTTTTTTTAAAGAAACATTTTAACTACTATTTTAACTACTAAACGAAAATTGTTTTAAGTATTTCCTTAAGTCTTATAAACTATTTTGGACTATGAAAATGATCATAGAAAAGTTATTCCTCCGTAATGTACCATGATATCCGAAATTCGCATAATATGATTCCGTCCGATCTTCTTACTTTGATTTGTCATTGGTTATGCCTCATTGAGTCTTTGGAAATGTATGGTATTTCTATTGCATTTGGTTTCTCACTACTCCACTCGTGGATGCCTCAATGTTTCCCACACCGAGCCGGCCAGGATATGTTCTCAAGCGTACTTTCTGCATTGTTCGCCGTGCTCGGTGTGAGGGGGCGAGGTATTATACGTACATGGGTTGTGGTGTATGTTGTGCCATGTACGCTTTGTTATGATTATGTTACGATATGGCCATACGTTATGTTATGATCTGTTATGCTTGTGGCGCCGGCGTCGGGGCGACCACACTCGATCGCCGAGTCCTAACGGGGCCGGTTTTGGCATATGTTTTACGACATACACTATTTACGATTTCGACATGTATTTTGATTATGTACGCATTTTGTTCGGTCTCCGCACATTCTCGTTCCGACTTTGATTTTGTTATTACGGTCTCGCTTTACATATTCGGTACATTTTTTTCGTACCGACCCCCCTTGCTTCGCGGGGGCGTGTTTCATGCCCACGGTACGGACGCACGCTTCGCGGCATCCGCCCGCTTAGGCCATCTATCAGCTACTACAGCGCTCCTTTGTTCGGAGCTTACATTTTGGTACAGCCTTTTCTGATATGTATGTACATTCGGATTTCAGGGGTACGACGGGGCCCTGTCCCGTCATATGTTTATGTTTTCGATGCGTAGGGTACGTAGACATGTATAGTGGGTTACGTATATGTTTGGTACGCTCGTGTACGTTGGGGATTGTATGTATACTTTGTGACGGCACGATCGGCCTTCGTGCGTCATACTCGCTTCTGTGCGTCTTCTGATGATATCTTTAATTATTATGTATGTTTATGTTGCTATTACGCTTGTGTGGGGTAAGGGTACGTATGAGTGTCCAACTCGGGCACGAGTCACGGCCTACGGAGTTGGGTCGTGACAAAAGTGGTATCAGAGCGGTTAGGTCCTCGGAATGTCTACAGACCGTGTCTAGTAGAGTCCTGTTTATCGGTGTGTTGTGCACCACATCTATAAGCAGGAGGCTACAGGGCATTTAGGAAATTACCCTTCTTTCTGTCTTAGATCGTGCGGTAGAACTGTATTAATAGGATGATTCTCTCTCTAACAATCCGAATTGTTGTATTTTCGGATATGCCTCCGAGAAAAGCTACGGCGGCCCCCGAAGGGCAAATCCACGAGCGCCGGTGAGACTAGTCGGGCCCGCGAGTCACCGGGGCCCGTGCTCGGCCCAGTGGAGCACGTGCCTCGACGGCCGGCTCGGCGACGCCACGCACCACCGGAGGGGATCGAGTAGCACCGGGTGCGGATCGAGGGCGGCTTTCCCGCCAGTTTCGGACGCCCCGGCACCTCAGCCTCTAGCCCCACAGCCAGGGGCGGAGGACAGAGCTATGAGAGAGGCGGTGCAGTTATTGACTAGGTGGGTGGCAGCTCAGGAGCAGCGGCGCGAGTTAGGGGGTGATGAGGCACGCGGGCGGCGGTTCGAGGGCCGTGAGTTTTGACTGTAACCCTCGGAGTACTTCGGGACAAAGCTTTGAAGAAGACCCCCGTGAGTTTATTAGGGAGATGCGGCGCACCACTACGGCGATTAAGGCCTCGCCGACGAGTCGGTGGAGTTGGCCTCATACGATTGCATGATGTCGCGGCCGGCGGTTCGAGTCTGGGAGTTAGCTAGGGGTAGAGGAGCCTCCTGCCGCCGTACGGGATGAGTTTACGGAGGCTTTTCTGCGTCATTTTCTGCCACCAGAGCTACGGAGGGCCAGATTGGACAGATTTTTATCACTCAGGCAGCGAGGCCGCAGTGTCAGGGAGTATAGTTTGGAGTTCGACTCTCTGGCTCGGTATGCACCTACTTTGGTAGCCAGTATGGACGACAGGATGCACCATTTTATTAGGGGTTTGGATAAGTATATGATTGATAATTGCTTAGCGTGGCTGCCAGGCGGGTATGGACATTGCCGCGTACGGGCGTACGCCCGGGCATGGAAGAACGACATAAGGGGCGTCGGCTGAGAGAGATTATGATGAGAGCCGACGAAAAGGGCCGGATCGGTGGATACCTTTGGAGAGTCTCGAGTGGGCCGTCTCGGCGGGGCACCGGGCGTTCTTCCCGGCCGGCCGAAGCACACCCCGCGGTTTTCGGTGGAAGTCGGGTAATGCGGGGTATTCGGAGATAGCCGAGCTCTAGGCGGGCGGTTCACGGTGGATGGAGGTTCGGCCGGACGAGGCCACCTAGGCCTCGGTGTTCTTATTGTGGCGGATACCATCACGGGGAATGCTGCGGCTACTGGAGCGTGCTTTTCTTGTGGCCGCCAAGGCCATGCAGTGAGAGATTGTCCATATAAGGGTAATTTGGGTGGTGCGGCCCTGCCTACCGGATCAGCTGCCGGGTCATCATCAGCTTCCGTGGCCATGCGCCCCACGGGGCAAGGTACGTCGACATCTACTGGCCGCGGTCGAGGCCGTGGCGGAGCTTCTAGTTCCGGCGGTCCTTTGAACCGCATTTATGCTCTGACTGGACGACAGGACCCGGAGACGCCACCAGATACGGATGCAGGTACATTATCATTCCTTTCTCGAAATATATTTGTATCGACCGGTTTAGATTCTATTTTGTGATATATTTTCTTCTCTGAGTCACTGATAGGATTGGGATAGTACCCGTACTGATAGAACCACTAGTATAGTTATAGAGATGTAATGAAAAAGTGAATAGTGCCGACCTAGAAAGCCAATACGGAAAAGGTATAATCGAAAAATGAAAGACCCTCCCGAATCGAGTAGGACCCACTACGAAAATCTTCGAAATTTCGTTAAGATCCCGACCCGCCTTAAATTACGTGACAAGCATGTACGGGGAAATAGATGCGATTATATCGGCGTGAACGCATCAGAATTTGCTAAAGTCCCGAGGTTAAGCGTGCTAAGGCCAAAGCAATTCTGGGATGGGTGACCCCCTGGGAAGTGAACAAAATTTTCGCAAATGTGGATATGAGAGTCAAATGGACAGTTTGGGGTAAACCAAAGAAAATTAGAATATCTGGAGTGACTAGAAACCCTGCGAAGGTCGGGTAGCCTAAGGCCGATAAGCCGGTAAAGGAGAAGATGGCATAACGATCTTTGGGGATTGAAAGAAGCGAGTACGAAGAAAGGAACTCCTCCCTGAATTACTTATACACCCCTATATGGTTAGTTTAACATTCGAGGACGAATGTTCTAAAGGGGGGGAGGATGTTACATCTCGCATTTTGTGCGTATTCGGAAAATTGGAAATAATTCGGAATGGTAAGAAACAAGGCTTTGATTGGGTATTACTTAATATGCATGTGATGTTTAAGGAAATATTGGTGCGGAAATATTAAGGAAGCTTAAGGGCAAAATTGGAATCTTGAAAATTAGTCCCGTGAATTTCCGAGAGCGAACCATCATCAATTGGGCTTAAAACAAAATTTGAAAAAAATTAGGCCCAAAAAAAATAGGGGTGGCCGGCCATGGCCCTTGCCATGGCCCAAAACCCATTTAGTGATCATGTGCCTAGCATGTGGTCTATTTAATTATTTAAGGAGCCAAAGTTTCAAGAAATTTCAAGAAACTAAGAACAAGAGAAAACAAAAAAAATAGAAGAGCAAGAAAGGGAGAGGATTCGGTTGGCATAGGGAAATTCCATCTTCCAAAAACTTGATTCCAAAATTATTTTCTTGTTGTATTAGTACTAATTCAAGGTCCCTTTTCGACGTGGCGTAGTTGTTTCGGAAGATTGAGCTTCGGTTTGGTTGTTTGGACAACTTGTTCTAGTGAAGAAGATTGAAGAGAAAGGTAAGCATTCAATCCTTTAACTTATGTTATGAAGATTTGGTTGTGTTGTAGTAGTTGTAAATGAGTTGAGAACATAGAAAAATGGAAGTTTGCAAAGTGGATAAGGAATATAGTGTATGGCCGTGTGTGCACACCTAGTGTGTAACATGATTGTGTCAAATTTTATGTTGTATTATGAGTGTAGACATTATAGAAATTGCATTGGAAAGGAAAGATGGAAAGAAAGCTTGTTGAGATGAAATATTGCATGTGGCCGTGTGATCCATGGCAATGGAATAGTGATGAACTTATTTTGTTTAATGCGTTAGTTGCGTCGTTTTGATCCTTATAGTGTATGTGGATGTTTAGCGATTAAAGTTTGACGATAGAAATGTATATATGTGTTATAGGAAAATATATGAGTTTGGACATAGTTGATATGTAACTATGGAAATGCATTGTTGAAGTGTTAGTTATGATGGTTGTTGATGAATTTGATAAATGATAATGTGTTATGAATATGTTAGTTGAAGAATGAAAGTTTTGGACGGGTTATGGCTTCGGTGGAAAATTTGTATATTTTGCGAATAATATGAAAAACCCTATGTAATGCCTATAGATGATGTTGAAATGATTTTGGAGAGTAAATGAGTATGAAAATATTATGATTGGGTTGAAAACGCGAAGTTAGTTGTAAGTTGTCGCTTATGCGTAAAGACGTCGGTTTATACTAGAATGTGATTCTAATTGATGTTTTATGTTGTTGGCTTGGTTGTTGTTGGTATCGAGCCGAGATAGATTCTCGGGGTGTCATATTTATAGGGGAGATCTGCCGAAATTTCGGTAGATCAATATTAGACTAAGTTGGAATTTTGAACTACATGAATAGTAACTGGTAAGAGTGACCATTTGCAGATTTCTGACGAAACGGGTTTGGAGTTTTGGCGAGCTTAACAAGTAAGAAAGGTATGTAAAGCTTCTTATCTCCTTCCTATGGCATGACCTTAGTGTGCGTGTTTCGGATTCGACCTTTGGAATCGCTCTCGTCTCTCGGAATCTGCATCCAAAGTTGGACCTCTTTCCTTCAGTAGAATTGAGCCATTTAGACCACAATTGGCTAGTTTGTTCTTAAATATCTAAAACTTGTACTAGTCCAATCCAATCACTCAAATATACTTACTAATGAGATTTTGAGGTTCCAGGAGCGTGATTTAGATACGCCACCTCATTTGACCGAGGCGGACTCACAAATTCCGATTTTACCCCTTTATGTTTGTGATTAGTTTTGAGCGGTTTTTTTTTTAAAAGAAACATTTTAACTACTATTTTAACTACTAAACGAAAATTGTTTTAAGTATTTCCTTAAGTCTTATAAACTATTTTGGACTATGAAAATGATCATAGAAAAGTTATTCCTCCGTAATGTACCATGATATCCGAAATTCGCATAATATGATTCCGTCCGATCTTCTTACTTTGATTTGTCATTGGTTATGCCTCATTGAGTCTCTGGAAATCTGTATGGTATTTCTATTGCATTTGGTTCCTCACTACTCCACTCGTGGATGCCTCAATGTTTCCCCCACTGAGCCCGGGCCAGGATATGTTCTCAAGCGTACCTCTCTGCATTGTTCGCCGTGCTCCGGTGTGAGGGGGCAGGTATTATACGTACATGGGTTGTGGTGTATGTTGTGCCATGTACGCTTTGTTATGATTATGTTACGATATGGCCATACGTTATGTTATGATGTTATGCTTGTGGCGCCGGCGTCGGGGGCGACCACGCTACGATCGCCGAGTCCCTAACGGGGCCGGTTTTGGCATATGTTTTTACGCATACACTATTTACGATTTCGACATGTATTTTGATTATGTACGCATTTTGTTCGGTCTCCGCACATTCGTTCCGACTTTGATTTTGTTATTACGGTCTACGCTTTACATATTCGGTACATTTTTCGTGCGACCCCTTGCTTCGCGGGGGGCGTGTTTCATGCCCACGAGTACGGACGCACGCTTCGCGAATCCGCCCGCTTAGGCCATCTATCGGCTACTACGGCGCTCCTTTGTTCGGAGCTTACATTTTGGTACGACCTTTTCGATATGTATGTACATTCGGATTTCGGGGGTACGACGGGGCCCGTCCCGTCATATGTTTATGTTTTCGTGCGCAGAGGTACGTAGACATGTATAGTGGGTTCGTATATGTTTGGTACGCTCGTGTACGTTGGGGATTGTATGTATACTTTGTGACGGCCGATCGGCCTTCGTGCGTCATACTCGCTTCGTGCGTCTTCGATGATATCTTTAATTATTATGTATGTTTATGTTGCTATTACGCTTGTGTGGGGTAAGGGTACGTATGAGTGTCCAACTCGGGCACGAGTCACGGCCTACGGAGTTGGGTCTAAACATATGCTTCACTAAACGATGTCTCACCATAAGGTAAATCGTAACCTACTTGGAAGGCCGAACAACAAAGTCTCCAATAATCAAACCTTGGTCTTGCCTTTTCTTTGAGCCTAGAGATAATGAAAGTCTAAACATATCCGAATCACTCAATTAGAATAAAGAAAAACATCAATCAAACCCTACTTCTTTTCATGACCCAAATTCTCAACCTATGGAATAGGGTTTATGAACTAGAAAGGTGAAATTAGGAATCTAAAGATCTTAACAAGAAATTAAAAGTTCTAGGTGATCAATTCCTATCAATATCAAGCTAGAAGAACCAACAATTTTCTCAAATTCAGATTCTAGGCAAAACCCCCAAATTTGGGTATAAACCATAACCTTAAATTCACAAATTAAGCCTTGGAAATGGAAGACTCAAGTTGCAATAGCTAATACCCATCAATATCAGGCCAACCCATGCTAAATCTACCAAATAAACAAGGTTTTATCATCATAAGATCATTAGAGAAGAAAACCCACAACCCCCCCTCCCCCCCCCCTTTTGTTCTTACTATTTAAGAGAAATCTAGGCATGGATTATTGATTAGGAAAAGCTAATGAATGATTTAGAGACAACATTGATACCTTAGAGAAGAAATCAGTGGTAACCCTCCAAAATTGCCTCCTTAAGCCTCAAGAATGAAATATGGAAAAATGACTTAGTGTCTAAGGGTTTAACACATTAAAAGGCCTCTGACTCAGCAATTACCACTTTTGCGGTGTCGGGACCGTCACAGCGGTCTCGCTATGATGGTAACTCAGACCGTCACATCGGTCCCTCAACAAATCACATTACCGCTACAGCGGCCCTTCTACTGCAACAACGGAACCGCTATAGCGGTTCTGGTGCCGCCATAGCAGGCACCAGACACCAGGTCACATACTCAAATTTCATAACTTGCACCCGAAATCCGATTATCGCTCGGTAAGACCTGCTCACATGCCATATACGCTACCCCCATAAAAATGCACTACGAATGCGCTCGGGGTCTCAGAATCTCCATCGAGGGCCCCATTGACCGAGTCCACTCCCGAAACCTCCAAACTAGTAATCCAAACCAAGTCCCAAAATGCACCCGAGTGCATTGGGAACCAAACCGAATATGCACACAAGTTCTAACAGACCATGCGGACCTTTCGGAATTGACGGATTTCTGAAAAAGGTCCGTTTACCCAAAAGTCAACTTTGAGTCAACCATTTTTTGCTTTTAAGCCAAATTTCCCAAAACTTACCCAAATCAACTCCGATGACCTCGAAAAGCATGCCAACGGTCCCCGCGGGTCAAATATGAGCTAATAAAGCTCGGAAAAGGATCAAATGGGTCAAAAATGCAATAACAGCCAAATGGGTCGTTACACCTAACAAGAATTACAGCCAAGTTTTTCGATATACATTATATATCCCATCTATATGCCCTCCAAATGTATGCAAACAACATATATCTGGTATATCCATTTCATATCAAGCAATATTCACTTAGAAATAAGAAAAAACCAGAGAAGAGATGCAATAAAGGATACCATTCTTGGCTCATGTCTTTTATACTAGATCCATATATAATGACAATCCTTTTGACATGTATTTAAACCAATCAGAACTTAAAATACTCCTTTAAACTCAGTAAGCATACCTTTTGCCTAATTCATATTAGTTACTTAGTAATATAAGCATTTCAAGACCTTTTAGGACCAACATACTAGATTAACCTAACATGGATGTAGTTAAATAGACTTGACTATATCTAATATGCTTCAAGAGGAAAGAATCACAAGGAATAGTGAAAGGGTACATATGCATCATTCAGTTTGCTACTCAAGACCTTAAAAGGAAAAATAAATGTACAACAGGACACAAATAGGAGATCAGGAGAAGAGAAATGCAAGTTGCAATTACATAGATCTTAACTAGCCTCAGGTCATCCTAACTAATAATATGCAGAGTCTGTTTACTCAACAATGGGGAAATGGGAAGGGATAAGCATGAAGATAAGTTGGTTATGTCTTAGTCTAGTTATTGAATCACATGGGCAGTTTTAGGCAGAAAGGTTTGCTTCTAGGATTAAATAGCTAATTAAGCATGCTAACTTCCTCTTATGAACACTTAGGGAAACATAGAGCATGTGCAACTCAAATCTCAGTAAGAAACAATACTATTTCAGATTCCCAAGGTTTGTACATCATTTTATTTTTATTTCTTAGGTTCTAGACTGGACATATCTCAAATCTGTTTGAATGAGGCATACATTATCAAAGATTTTAAAACATCATGTATAGGTCACTTACCAAGAAGAACAGAATGCAAACCAAGTGTCAAATAAGTTTAAAAGCATGATGATGATAAGATCAGGTTAATGATAGCATTAATGTCACGACCCAACTAGAGGGCCATGACGGGTAACCGGAGCTGACTACTGAGCACCACCTATCAGACTCATAATCAAACTCAACCTGGACATACACCATTCCCAACACAAGTTTATCATGAAATGATCCTCAAATATCTCTCAAAACATATGAATACATAAGCCCACGAGGCTATGAAGTGATGTACAGAGTATACAATGAAGAGGTCACATCACATCTACTACCCACACATAAGTATCTATGAGCCTCTAACTAGAGTACTGAAATCATAAGGACAGGACAGAACCCCGCCATGCCCCAAATATGTGCGCTAAATAATATACCAATAAGCGGTAACTCCGGAGTAGTGGAGTGCTCCTGTAAATCTGCTGAGTAAGCTCCTAAGCGCCTGCGCCGTCTCCCTGTCTACCTGCGGGCATGAACGCAGCGTCCATAAAGAAAGGACGCCAGTACGAACAAAGTACTGAGTATGTAAGGCATGCACAATAACATAATAGAGAAATAAGAGATCATAAGATAAAGAGATAACGTGCAACTGATTGCCTCTTAAGGCGGAATCATGCATGCTATTTTTATAATAAACATCATCAAATCATGTATACATATATAAACTGCCCGTCCATATAGGTACAGTGTGATCATCATTAGCCCGCGTCCGGGCCTCCCGCATCCGGGGTAAACATCTCAAGCCGCCCACTAGTGGTGTCTGCCCCGGCCAATTAGGCATGGTGTAATCATCATCATAGCTGCCCACTATGCCTTTCATAGTGGTGACTGCCCGGTCAACTAGGCACGGTGTAATCTTACATATACATAATATGAAGCATGCATGAGAGCTCAAATAAAAGCTGTAACTCTATCGGAGTGACGTAAGGTCGGGAACCTCCGATTACATTATGGAATAATCATCATTGCTATATCTCACCTTGAAGGAACTAATATCATAAGGTGAGGCAACAACAAGAAATAACATCAATGAAATCATAAAGATAGGATTACCAACCTCATTATAGCATCTATCATCATCATTATCATGGAACATATCTCATGTCTATATCAGAAGAAGCTCTTAAGAATCATGAACTTTCAACTTTTGGGATGTAAGATGGTCATGGAATATATGGAAGGTAGTAATATAGGAGTCATGCCTTAACGAAAGAAAAGGACTAGCCTTACATACCTTTACATCTCCTTAACGACTAAGCGTTCTCCTTCCAAGCTCACAACTCTACATTCAAGAGAATTCATACCAAGGTTAGATCATTAGAAACACACTTAAATCTAAGCTAAAATGACTAAGGGCAAAAGAAAATTGGGCAGCATTTCCTTTGTTTCAACAACTTTCTCCATCTAATAAACAAATCTCAAATAGCAGTAGCAACACCTATAATATCATAATCAATAGATTTCTCAAGTTAAACATTGTTCACTTCTCAAATTCACTTTCAAAGTCATCCATAACCATGACTACAATACAACACCATATCCATTCTTCATATAATACTTCCTCCATGACATTAGTATCATTCATAACAAGATTATACTCATCTCATGCTAAGAATCATGACTCAAACGAACTTACTACTCAAAATACCATTACTTTCATATTTTGAGCTCATATTCTACTTTCTTCTCTAATCCAAGTCTTTCAACCACTCAATACTTTTAATAACATGAAATAGATGTAAAACTCACCTTTAATTATATAGGAATGATCTTTAGATGAAGATACTTCACTTGAGAAAACCCCAACTTTAATTCCAAAGGGAACCTTAACCTCCACAAACCCTAGCGATCTCCTCTACACTTGATTCTCTTAGTTCTTGATGTTAAATCCTTGATCTCTATTGAATTTGTGTTGATATGGTGTGTCGAATATTCTAGAGGTCTCAAGAAGTGTGGAGAAGGTGGAAAATGAGAAATAAGGACTTGGGTCTTACATTTATAAAAAGAGGACAAGGCTCCCCGCTATGATACTGATACTGATACGGTCCGTATAATTTTATACGGTCCGTATAAGTAACCGTATAATCTCTCTAGTGATGATCCTTCACTGTGACTGTTATACGGACCGTATAAAGTTATACGGACCGTATAAAGTTATACGGACCGTATAAGTGGTCGTATAACTCACTTCTTCCCAAACTTGTTCTTGTCGATTCGTTTGATCTCAAATCCTGATGAAACCTTCTTGGCACTTGCATAACACCTTGTTAAGAATTTGAAGAGCTCTATAACTCATCCTTAATACCTTACTAAATATTTAATAGGTTGATGATTACGAAAGCTTCCCAACCACAACTCTACCTTAACTTTCTCCGGCGAGCTTTCTTCTCTTGCCTCAAATGTCTTTGGAATCTTAATTAGAATTATTAAGCATACCTTCTTACTTGTTGGGACATCATGTACACCTTAACTTGTGTTAGTCTATTCACCGCACAACAACCCAAAATTTTGAGGTGTAACACTCTCCTCGCCTTAAGAACATTCGTCCTCGAATGTTAAGTTCTCGAGAATTCTACAAAAATTTCGCCAGAGTTTCTCCAGTAATATGGCACTACCATCCTATCACAGCAACCCAAAATAACATCGCCTCACAGGGCTACAACAACAACAGCAAGAAAACATGGCCACACACGACCAAATGCATTAAAAGAAAGCATTACATACCTTATGACAATGGCATCTCGTCTTGAACCTCTTCTGGGGGTGGAAACAAATGCGGATATCTGGACTTCATATCTTCTTCCACTTCCCAAGTCATTTCCTCTCTGTTATTGTTTCTCCACAAGACCTTAACTGAGACTACGTCTTTGGTTCTGAGTTTTCACACTTGCCTATCTAATATTGCAATGGGTACTTTCTCATAAGTCAACTTCTCAGTAATTTGGACATCATCTACGGGCATGATTCTGGAAGGATCTCCAACACACTTACGGAGCATCAACACATGGAAAACTGGGTGGACTGATTCAAGTTCTGGAGGTAAATCTAGCTCATAAGCTACTTGGTCCACCTTGCGCACAATCTTATAAGGTCCAATATATCGAGGACTAAGCTTTCCCTTCTTGCCGAATCTCATTACACCTTTCATCAGCGACACCTTTAGGAATAGCCAATCACTGACTTGGAATTCCAGGTTTTGTCGACGATTGTTCGTATAAGATTTCTGGAGACTCTGGACTGTCAACAATCGGTCTCTGATATAAGCTTGATCTTTTCCATCGCTTGCTGAATCAATTTTGGACCTATTAATTGTGTTTCTCTGATTTCAAACCATCCAATTAGCGATCTACACTTCCTTTCATATAGAGCCTCATATGGGGCCATCTGGATACTGGAATGATAACTGTTATTATATGAAAATTCGATAAGTGGCTAATGTTCATCCCAATTACCTCCTAAGCCTAATACACATGCCCGTAACATATCTTCCAAGGTCTGGATAGTGCGTTCAACTTGTCCATCAGTCTGTGAATTAAATGTTGTACTGAGTCTCATTTGAGTTCCCAATCCTTCTTGAAAAGACTTCCAGAATTTAGCTGTAAATTGTGCCCTTCTATCTATGATTATGGATACTGAAACACCATGAAGTCGCACTATTTCTTTAAGATACAGCCTTGCATAGTCTTCTGCTGAGTATGTAGTTCTGACTGGAAGAAAATGGGCTGATTTCGTGAGAACGAGGCAAGCCTACAATAAAATCCATGTTGGAATTTCCATAGCTTGCAACAATCCTCCTAGCTTTTGATGCTCGATTTTCACTTGTTGGCAATTTGGGCACTGAGCTACGAATTCTGCTATATCCTTTTTCATTCCATCCCACTAATACATTAACTTGAGATCATGGTAAATCTTTGTCCTTTATTTTGGATGAACGGAATAACGGGAGTAATGGGCTTCTTCCGGAATCTGATGATGTAATTCTGCCACGTTCGGGACACATAGTCTGCCTCGATACCTAAGAACCCCATATATGGAAACCTCAAATAGTGACTTTTCCTTTCGGGGAAGGGCATCCCTGTAGTGACTCAACTTGAGATTTTCATATTGGCACTTTTTCACTTCCATATCTAGGGATGAAGTAGCTGGATTATGAATAGTAACTCCTGCATTACTCGAGTCCATTAAGCGGACTCCTAGGCTAGCTAACTGGTGGAGCTTATGAACAAATTCCTTCTTTTCCGGTTGAACATCACATAAACTGCCCATGGATTTTTGGCTAAGCACATCGGCTACCACATTCACCTTTCCGGGATGATATAAAATACTCACATCATAGTCTTTCAATAGCTCTAACTATCGCCTCTGCCGTAGATTCAACTCCTTCTGCTTGAAAATATATTGGAGACTCTTGTGATCTGTGTAAATATCAATGTGAACACCACACAAATAATGTCTCCACATCTTTAGTGCATGAATGACCGCAGCTAGTTCGAGGTCAAGGGTCGGATAATTCTTCTCGTGTTTCCGTAACTGCCTGGAAGCATAGGCAATAATCCTACCTCGTATTGGTTTGCATCAACACACAACCTAACCCAACACCTTAAGAGGTATCAAAATAAACAACATAACCTTCTTATCCTTCTAGAAGTGTCAGGACTGGGGCTGAAGTCAATCTATCTTTTAATTCTTGGAAGCTACGCTCACAAGCATCGGTCCACTGAAATTTTGCTGATTTCTGAGTTAGCTTCGTCAATGGTGCCGAAATAGAAGAAAATCCTTCCACAAATCTTCTATAATAACCTGCTAATCCCAGAAAGCTACGGACCTCTGTAGGTGTTGTAGGCCTTGGCCAAGTCTTCACAGCCTCAATTTTTTGAGCATTAACCCGAATGCCGTCAGCTGAGATACTGTGGCCCAGAAAAGTCATAGAATTCAACCACATTTTGAAAACTTGTCATACAATTCGTGAGTCCGAAGAATTCCAAGAACAATACGCAAATGATCTGCATGTTCTGCTTCTAATCGAGAGTACACCAGGATGTCATCGACGAACACAATTACGAATAGATCTTGGAAAGGCCTGAATACATTATTCGTCAAATTCATAAACACTGCTGGAGCGTCAGTCAACCCAAATGACATGACCCGAAATTCACAATGGCCATATCTGGTTTTTAAAAGCCGTTTTCGGAATATCCTTTTCTCTAACTCTCACTTGATGATATCCGGATCTCAGATCTATCTTTGAAAATCACTTAGTACCTTGTAATTGATCAAACAAATCATCGATTCTCGGAAGTAGATATTTTTTCTTTATTGTTACCTTGTTCAACTGCCTATAGTCAATGCACATTCGTAGGGAACCATCTTTTTTTCTTACAAATAAGACAGGTGCTCCCCATGGCGATGAACTGGGTCTAATAAATTCCTTCTCGGGCAAATCCTTCAGTTGTGCCTTTAGCTCTTTCAATTCCGCCGGAGCCATTCTGTAAGGAGGAATAGATATAGGTTTGGTGTCCGGTAGCACATTAATAGTAAAATCAATTTCCCGTTCTGGTCGAAGACCTGGAAGTTCATCTGGAAATACATCCGGAAACTCATTTACTACCGGGATGGATTGTAGAGTCGGCGGCTTTTCTTCATCCCAATTAGCTTCGAAGGCTAATATACATGCCGGTAACATATCTTCCAAGGTTTGGATTGTGCTTTCAGCTTGTCCATCAGTCTGTGGATGAAATGCTGTACTGAGTCTCATTTGAGTTCCCAAACCTTCTTGAAAAGACTTCCAGAATTTAGCTGTAAATTGTGCCCCTCTATCTATGATTATGGATACTGAAACACCATGAAGTCGCACTATTTCTTTAAGATACAACCTTGCATAGTCTTCTGCTGAGTATGTAGTTCTGACTGGAAGAAAATGGGATGATTTCGTGAGTCTATCAACAATTACCCATATGGAGTCATACTTACGCCGAGAACAAGGCAAGCCTACAATAAAATCAATGTTGATCACTTCCCATTTCCAGGTTGGAATTTCCATAGCTTGCAACAATCCTCCTAGCTTTTGATGCTCGTTTTTCACTTGTTGGCAATTTGGGCACTGAGCTACGAATTTTGCTATATCCTTCTTCATTCTATCCCACCAATACATTAACTTGAGATCATGGTACATCTTTTTCGTTCCTGGATGAACGGAATAACGGGAGTAATGGGCTTTTTTCAGAATCTGACGACGTAATTCTGCCACGTTCGGGACACATAGTCTGCCTCGATACCTAAGAACCCCATATGTGGAAACCTCAAATGATGACTTTTTCTTCCGGGGAAGGGCATTCCTGCAGTGATTCAACTTAGGATCTTCATATTGGTGCTTTTTCACTTCCATATCTAGGGAGGAAAATGCTAGATTATGAACAGTAACTCCTGCATTGCCCGAGTCCATTAAGCGGACTCCTAGGCTAGCTAGCTGGTGGAGCTCACGAACTAATTCCTTCTTTTTGGGTTGAACATCACATAAACTGCCCATGAATTTTTGGCTAAGCGCATCGGCTACCACATTCGCCTTTCCCGGATGATATAAAATACTCACATCATAGTCTTTCAATAGCTCTAACCATCGCATCTGCCGTAGATTCAACTCCTTCTGCTTGAAAATATATTGGAGACTCTTATGATCTATGTAAATATCAATGTGAACACTATACAAATAATGTCTCCACATCTTTAGTGCATGAATGACCGCAGCTAGTTCGAGGTCAAGGGTCGGATAATTCTTCTCGTGTTTCCGTAACTGCCTGGAAGCATAGGCAATAACCCTACCGTGCTGCATCAACACACAACCTAACCCAACACCGGAGGTATCAAAATAATCAACATAGCCTTTTGATCCTTCTGGAAGTGTCACGACTGGGGCTGAAGTCAATCTATCTTTTAATTCCTGGAAGCTACGCTCACAAGTATCGGTCCACTGAAATTTTGCTGATTTCTGAGTTAGCTTTGTCAATGGTGCAGAAATAGAAGAAAATCCTTCCACAAATCTTCTATAATAACCTGCTAATCCCAGAAAGCTACGGACCTCTATAGGCGTTGTAGGCCTTGGCTAAGTCTTCACAGCCTCAATTTTTTAAGTATCAACCCGAATACCGTCAGCTGAGATAATGTGGCCCAGAAAAGTCACAGAATTCAACCACAACTCGCATTTTGAAAACTTGTCATACAATTCGTGAGTCCGAAGAATTCCAAGAACAATACGCAAATGATCTGCATGTTCTGCTTCTAATCGAGAGTACACCAGGATGTCATCGACGAACACAATTACGAATAGATCTTGGAAAGGCCTGAATACATTATTCGTCAAATTCATAAACACTGCTGGAGCGTCAGTCAACCTAAATGACATGACCCGAAATTCATAATGACCATATCTGGTTCTGAACGCCGTTTTCGGAATATCCTTTTCTCTAACTCTCACTTGATGATATCCGGATCTCAGATCTATCTTTGAAAACCACTTAGTACCTTGTAATTGATCAAACAAATCATCGATTCTCGGAAGTGGATATTTATTCTTTATTGTTACCTTGTTCAACTGTCTATAGTCAATGCACATTCGTAGGGAACCATCTTTCTTTTTTACAAGCAAGACAGGTGCTCCCCATGGCGATGAACTGGGTCTAATAAATCCCTCCTCGAGCAAATCCTTCAGTTGTGCCTTTAGCTCTTTCAATTATGCCGGAACCATTCTGTAAGGAGGAATAGGTATAGGTTTGGTGTCTAGTAGCACATCAATAGTAAAATCAATTTTTCGTTCTGGTGGAAGACCTGGTAGTTCATCTGGAAATACATCCTGAAACACATTTACTACCGGGATGGATGTAGAGTCGGTGGCTTTGCTTCGGTGTCATGAACCTGGACCAAATGGTAAATATAGCCCTTTGCAATCGTCTTCCTTGCTTTGAAATAGGAAATAAACCTACCCCTTGGAGGCGCTGTATTACCTTGCCATTCAAGTACTGGTTCTCTCTGGAATTGAAATCGAACCATTTTCGTTCTGCAATCAACATTAGCATAACAAGAGGCTAGCTAATCCATGACCATAATGACATTGAAATCCAACATTTCCAGCTCAATCAAGTCAGCTTTAGTCTGACGGTCACATACCACAATCACACAATTTTTATATACTTGTCTAGCTATTACTGGGTTGCCAACAAGAGTAGACACCTCAAAAGGTTTAATTGGCTCGGGTTTTACCCCAATATGACCAGCAATATAAGGGGTGATATATAACAAGGTAGAACCCGGATTAATCAAGGCATAAACATCACCGAAGAGTACGGATAATATACCTGTGACAACATCAGGGGAGGACTCAAGATTTTGTCGTCCAGCTAATGCATATATACGGGGCTGAGGGCCACTCGAAGTGAAAGCTCCCCCTTTGCCCTTGCCATGGCTTGCTGAAGTCTGGGGAGTCTGCCCTACAGGGCGCACGGATGAAGAAGAGCCGGCTACTGATCCTGTGGGCTCGACCCCAACTCTACCACCCATCGATGGACAATCACACATCATATGCCCAACCTGACCACAGGCATAGCAAGCATCTGAACCTCGGCGACATTGACCTGAATGTAATCTACCACACTGGCTGCATCGTGGTAATGATGGTCTCCTATGACTGGGATCACCTCCAAACTGGACCCGAAACTCTCGAGCTCTGACCTTGTCTTGAAAAAATAGGGCGGTCAAATCTCCTGCCCATAAATTGAGGAGATGCACTAGTCACGGACTGGCCTGAATATTTGGAATACGGTTGCCTCTAGCCCCCTCTATGCTCACTACTAGCACCGGCAGATCTGGCCCTCTTAATTTGCCCTCTATCAATATCGTGCTGACCCCTTTGCGGCTACTGTTGCTCTTCTAAATTCTGAGCGTGAGCCTGAATATGGGAGATGTCCATCCCTTCCTGAAGCGAAGCTGTCAGGCAATCTTTAATCAAATGTGGCCCTAAGCCACTTCCGAAACGATGCACCCGGTCTCCCATATCGGCTACCATGGTCGGGGCATACCTAGCCAATGAGTTAAAGCGGAGACTATACTCCCGAGCACTCATATTCCCTTGCTTTAAATTCAAGAACCTGTCAGCTCGGGCCCTTCGAACCTCGAGTGGAAAATAGTGGCGAATGAAAGCATCTACAAACTCCTGCCAAATCGGGGGAGGTGCATTTTCCTTTCTCGAAGATATCCAATTATTATATCATAGAACGGCGACATCCCGCAATCGATAGGAGGCCAACTCTAGTGACTCAGTATCAGAAGCATGTGTTATTCTCAGCGTCCTCAACATCTCATCTATAAAACTATGCGGGTCTTCATCCGGCTTTGACCCGAAAAATTCTGGAGGATTCAAACTCATAAAATCACGGGCCCTTGCACTAGCCGTTCTGTCACCTGGACCCGCATTCTGCTGCTGAGCTTGAGCGGCAACTAGCTGTGTCAATAATTGAATAGCCTCGATCATCTGTTAGCCCGAAGCACCCGGTGGAGGAACTGGAGGCATTGGAGCTGGAGCTGAGGCCCCTTCATGCTCCTCTAAAACAGGCGGAGTGTGAGAGGTATGAGATGGAGCCTCATTATGGGACTCACCCTCTTCTATATTTATCGGTCACTCCTGTTCAATCAGCCTTCCTGTCGCAGTCTTGCCCTTCTGGGCGGCTGTTGCTTTCCTCTTTATTGGCATCGCTAAAATCATAATGCACAATTAGGGAAAAGAGAAGTCTTATAATATAGCTCTATCACACCTATAAACAAGACTCTACTGGACACAGCTCGTAGACACACCCTAGGACGAAACTGCTCTAATACCACTTTTGTCAAGACCTAACTAGAGGGCCATGATGGGTACCCGGAGCTGACTACCAACCACTGCCTATCAGACTCATCATCAAACTCAACCTGGACATACACCATTCCCAACACAAGTTTATCATGAAATGATCCTCAAATATCTCTCAAAACATATGAATACATAAGCCCACAAGGCCACAAAGTGATGTGCAGAGTATACAATGAAGAGGTCACATCACATCTACTACCCACACATAAGTATCTACGAGCCTCTAACTGGAGTACTGAAATCATAAGGATGGGACAGGACCCCGCCATGCCCCAAATATATGCACAAAAGAATATACCAATAAGCGGCAACTCCGGAGTAGTGGAATGCTCCTGTAAATATGCTGAATAAGCTTCTAAGCGTCTCCGCTGTCTCGCTGTCTACCTGCGAGCATGAACGCAACATCCATAAAGAAAGGACGTCAGTACAAACAAATTACTGAGCATGTAAGGCGTGTAGAATAACATAATAGAGAAATAAGAGATCCTAAGATAAAGAGATAACCTACAACTGATTGTCTCTTAAGGCGGAATCATGCATGCTACTTTTATAATAAACATCATCATATCATGTATACATATATAAACTGCCCGTCCATATTGGTACGGTGTGATCATCATTAGCCCACGTCCGGGCCTCCCGCGTTCGGGGTAAACATCTCAAGCTGCCCACTAGTGGTGTCTGCCCGGCCAATTAGGCACGGTGTAATCATCATCATAGCTGCCCACTACGCCTATCGTAGTGGTGACTGCCCGACCAACTAGGCACGGTGTAATCTTACGTATACATAATACGAAGCATGCATGGGAGCTCAAATAAAAGCTGTAACTCTATCAGAGTGACGTAAGGTTGGGAACCTCCGATTACATTATGGAATAATCATCATCGTTATGTCTCACCTTGAAGGAGCTAATATCATGAGGTGAGGCAACAACAAGAAATAACATCAATGAAATCATAAAGATGGGATTACCAAGCTCATAATAGCATCTTTATCATCATCATTATCATGGAACATATCTCATGTCTATCTCATAAGAGGATCTTAAGAATCATGAACTTTCAACTTTTGGGATGTAAGATGGTGATGGAATATATGGAAGGTAGCAATATAGGAGTCATGTCTTAATGAAATAAAGGGACTAGCCTTACATACCTTTACGTCTCCTTAATGACTAAGCATTCTCCTTCCAAGATCACAACTCTACATTCACGAGAATTCGTACCAAGGTTAGATTATTAGAAACACGCTTAAGTCTAAGCTAAAGCGACTAAGGGCAAATGAAAATTGGGCAGCATTTCCTTTGTTTCAACAACTTTCTCCATATAGTAAACAGGTCCCAAATAGCAATAGCAACTTCCATAATATCATAATCAATAGATTTCTCAAGTTAAACATTGCTCACTTCTCAAATTCACTTTCAAAGTCATCCATAACCATGACTACAATACAACACCGTATCCATTCTTCATACTTCCTCAACGACATTAGCATTATTCATAACAAGATTATACTTATCTCAAGCAAAGCATCATGACTCAAATGAACTTACTACTCAAAATACCATTATTTCCATATTTTGAGCTCATATTCTACTTTCTTCTCTAATCCAAGTCTTTCAACCACTCAATACTTTTAATAACATGAAATAGATGTAAAACTCACCTTTGATTATATAGGAATGATCTTTGGATGAAGATACTTCACTTTAGAAAACCCCAACTTCAATTCCAAATGGAACCTTGACCTCCACAAACCCTAGTGATCTTCTCTACACTTGATTCTCTTAGTTCTTGATGTTAAATCTTTGATCTCTATTTAATTTGTGTTGATACGGTGTGTGGAATATTCTAGAGGTTCAAGAAATGTGGAGAAGGTGGAAAATGAGAAATAAGGACTTGGGTCTTATATTTATAAAAAGAGGACAAGGCTGCCTGCTATGGATTATACGGATACTTATATGGTCCGTATAATTTTATACGGTCCGTATAAGTAACCGTATAATCTCTCAGTGATGACCCTTCACTGTAACTATTATACGGACCATTATACGGATCGTATAAAGTTATACGGACCGTATAAGTGGTCGTATAACTCACTTCTTCCCAAACTTGTTCTCGTCGATTCGTTTGATCTCAAATCCTTTTGAAACCTTCTTGGCACTTACATAACACCTCGTTAAGCATCTAAAGAGCTCTATAACTCATCCTTAATACCTTACTAAATATTTAATATCTCGATGATTATGAAACCTTCCCAACCACAACTCTACCTTAACTTTCTCCTGCGAGCTTTCTTCTCTTGCCTCAAATATCTTTGGAATCTTAATTAGAATCATTAAGTATCCCTTCTTAATTGTAGGGACATCATGTACACCTTAACTTGCATTAGTTTATTCGCCACACAACAACCTGACATTCTGAGGTGTAACAATTAAAAAGCTTGGATTAGGTGTCTTTAAAGTCCAATCTCTATATGCTTATCTAAAATGCAATTAAATTTTGAATACTTATCTATAAGGACATTGTAATGACCCATTTGGCTGTTACCGTGATTTTCTCGAGTTTTGTGTCCCAAAACGTCTTTTGATCAGTGTAACTTAGTAGCGTGGGAAAATTCTCCTATTAAATTAACACGGAACCATGTTGGAAAGATTTAAAACTGTAAAGAGCCACTGAGGTCCAGTAAGGCGCCATAGCAGCTAGAGGACAGCCATGATGCTATCGCCATAGCCGTCTTCCAAACTGCCATAGCGGTGCATCAATTTTTGCATGGGACCGCCACAGCGGTCTCCTTCTCTGCCATAGTGTGGCTGTTGCGGTGGACATGCAGTCCGTCATGGCATATGACGTAGAATCTTCCTATTACTTAAACCCCATTTGGGGACTTGACCTCATTTTTCTGAAAACCCTAAATCTCAGCCGCCACCTGTGGTATTTGGAGAGCTAATCTCATGATTTCTTGGAGAATGTAACCCGTATATCTCATTTACTTCATCTCTCTTCCATTTAGTGTTCCATTTCACCAAGAGTTCATCTTCTAACCTAATAAAAATGAAGGTTTCTTAACTATTCAAGTCTAAGATGATAGAATGAAATTTCCAAGCTTAAAATCTAGGCATTTTTGAAAGAATCCTCCAAGGTCTTACTCTAGGAATATTAACCAACCTCTAGCTTCTAATCTTTTCTCTATTTTTGTAAATGGGTTTCAACCTTAGTTCTTGAAATTAGGATTCTATAGGAGGTAGAATATTAGTAATGACTTAGGTGACTTAGTCAACAATAAAACCCGGATTGTTAATGCTTGAAAACCTAGCGACTCTAGTTGACAATATATTGAAATCTTTTCCTTTCAAAACCCGAAGCTTGAATAAACTCCTAGAATACTGACTATTGTTCTTTGGGGTTCCTTGATATTCCAAGACTATCTGTTGCGGATCGCTATTCAAAAATGCGATGTTGAAGATCAGTGGGATGTTCGTGGCAACTGCTCGGCCTCGAGGTAGGTTACGGTTTACTTAATAGACTCTGATTAGAAATTCATGAATATGAAAATAGAAAGTGATGGAGAAAGCATGCCTGGGTCATCGAACTAGGGGTTGTGATGGTTGTTCTAAGTTGGTAATTGTACTTAAGATTGTGGTTTAAATCAGGGATTTATGGAGACATCATGTGCACTTTCGGGTATGAAGTTGGGGTGGAATTCTATAGCCGGTACTATTGAATGTGCCTTGTCGCCTTGTTGTGTTTTATATGGTGTTGTGGCCCGTTAGTACACTAGGAATCATGCATAGCAATTACTATAGAAAATAGAGGATTCTATGCATTATGGGAGGCTAGTTGGACGGAGAGTAAAGTTATTATATTGATATTGTGATTGTTGTTGTGATAGGTATCCATGTATGGCATGTGGCACGAGCATTCATTAATTTATCCATGCTGTTATTATTATCATGCATCTGCTCATTGGCTCTTATATATATTGGGATCGGGTTGCGCGTCGCAACACTGACTTGGATCGGGTTGCATGTACCGCAATACTGACTTATATTGGGTTGCACGTTCCGCAACACTGACTATTGGATCGGGCTATGCATTTCGTAGTAGGTACATGGACTTGGCAGTCCCTCATGGGTCATGACTGTCAGAGCATAAACATCGTCCGCCCGAAGCGTGTGTGTATCACTGCATTTCATTTGCATTTGCATTCATATTATTTCTTATGCTGACTGGCTGGTTTGATATTGACTGTTTGATGATTTGTGAGAGACTGATAGAGATTATTGTGGTTATGTTTTGGAGTTATGAAGGATCTGAGGTGAGATGTTGGTATTTATTACTGATTGTATATGTTGGACTGTAATTGGTTTTGGGCGATTATTCTGGCTTGTTAGTGGCACTGGAAAGGTAGACCGGACTTAAGAATTGGACTCAGCTTTGTACTATGGG
>NC_081349.1:3028360-3066107 GCF_029784015.1 Lycium ferocissimum | reverse complement strand
ACCGATACCAACTTGTCACTACCCATTTGTCTTAGGCCGTACGGGCACTTACCTTCCCACCTCGGTAAGCAAACCCTCATCCTAATAATGAACCAATACATAAACTGAAGAAAGTTCAGTGACGAAAATCAACAGATACGTAAGTCTCACGATATATATATATATAGGTATTACTAAAAGTGCAGAAGACAATAAATACCCCCCAGGGTCTAGTCTGAATAATACAACAGCATCTAAGGAGAATAGTACAGTCTAGAATACTAATACATATCTCTGAAATAAAAGTAAGACATATGCTAGGAAAGTCTTCAAGGTCAGCGGACGCGATGCTCACCCTAGAAACTCGAGAGGAAGTTAAAGAGTCGATCAACCATGAGTCAAAGAAGTAGATCCGACCTGGTACTCTGCATTCATGAAAGAATGCAGCAAGGCAGGTCAGTACAAATAACAGTACTGGTAGGCATCACCGGCCGACTAAGAGTAGTTAACACAATTAAGAAAATAAAGCAGATAAGTAAGGAATCTAACAAGTATAAGACAATATGATCACAACTAAGTATCTGCCATCGCCTATGTAAAGCATCTAAACCCAAACACGTCAAGTCCGAATATATCCGATCCAATCCAATCATCACAATCCAATCACCAAGAATCTCAATCAAGTCATAATGCAATGCACTGCAATGATGGAATGAATGCAATGCAATGCCATGTAGATGAGGTGTACACATGCACTCTGGACGGAAATATCGATATCTCGGTAGCACAACCCAGCGTGACTCGCGAAGTCTGAGTGCCACCCATCCCGGATCTTTGCACAATAGACAGACGGGACCCTGGATAATTGCTCACAGGGGGAGTATCACAGGCACCACCCTAGGGGACCCGCGGAATCCATGCCCTAACAATGATTCCGGGATATCATCGAAATTGTTACACCCCGTAGTTCTGTACGTTGAGATTTACAAGTGTTAGTTGCTTTAGGTATGGACTCTGGAGTTTTCTTCAAGGATATATACGATTAGATGCGCTTATCTTATGTTTATGTAGGTTTAAGTTCATATAATAAGTTATGGAAGGATTGGAGGGCAAGTGAACCAAGGAAATTAAGTTTGTTGGATCTTGGAGAAAATATGAGGGGCAATTTTTTCCCTAATTGGAGAAAGAATATCTTTTAGTATATGAGGAGTTTTGGGGTAAAGCAAAAACCTAAATTGAAGTTCATGAAGTCTAGTTTCCAACGTAACAAACCGTTCATCAATAGGACATCAGAGTAGGGAGTTATGGGCTATATAAGTTAGGCTGCCGGAGAAGAAAAATTACCCTGCGCGAACGCGACCAAAGGGCCGCGAACGAGAAGTGTAGTAGGGATTAACCCTTTCCGAACGCGACCCAAGGCCGCGAACGTGAAGGGTAAGTTTTAAGTCGGTTTCCACCGACTTCAGCACCGTATAGAAGGGGCTAGATCCCTCTTTTTCGCTCATATATTTCCCAAAAAGCTCAACAAACATACAGGGGAATTTATGTCATAAAAATTTGAGGGATTGGAGTGATTTTGATTAATCGAGGCTCGGGTAGCGCATAATCGTGGTTATAGTATCGTTTCGCGATTGATTTTGATGTGGATTCAAAGTGGATATTGAAGATATTGCTGTTTTAACAAGAATAAGGTATGAATCTCTCCTTATTTATATTACTTTTTGGTTATTCACGAAGATAGAGTGATTAAATGGTCGTATAATAAAGTTGTTGGTTGTGGAAATTGGAAAACGTCGTGAGGGATATTTTATGGTACATATTGGTACTGAAAATGATGTTACTGATGTTGGTATTATTGTTGTCCAATTTTCGGCAGGACATAAAATAGTTTGATTTGAAAACTTAGCACAAGTATACAACAACAAGTCTAACGATAGTTGAATCCTCTTAAATGTAGACTTACGAGCTCGGACGGATAAGCGTAGGTAGTTGGAGGCTGAATAGGTATGTTAAGGCTAGACCTTTCTTCTAAAGGCATGATTCCTTTCTTATGAATCGAATAGATATTTTCCAAATGTCCCATGATCCCTTTCTGTGAATCCATAAATGTTTTTCAAAATGTCCGTATTTTCCAAACCAGAGATTTATGATTCTGTAAGCTCTTATGACAACATCGATTGACATGTTTTTACAATGATAACGATGATGTCAAAGATGAGAATATTTCTATGATGATTATGATTTCATGTTTAAAAGTCCCAAGCTTATGAGTTCAATGTGAATATGAGAATGTTGAGCTATTTCTTGATTTTCTCAATTTTATTCATTGATGATGATCTCACTCATGATATTTGTCCCTATGAGGTGAGAGATAGCGATGATGATCATTCCATAATGTAATCGGAGGTTACCGACCTTATGTCACTCCGATAGAGTCGTAGCTTTTGATTGGGCTCTCATGCATGCTTTTGTTATGTAAGATTACACTGTTTCTAACGACACGGGTAGACACCACTACGCTAGGTGTAGTGGGCAGCTATAGATAATAATAATAACACCGTGTCTAACGACACGGGCAGACACCACTACGCTGGGCATAGTGGGCGGCTATAGATAATAATAATAACACCGTGTCTAAATGGCACGGGCAGACACCACTAGTGAGCGGTGTGAGATGACTACCTGGGTTGCGGGAGGCTCGGACGTGGGTTAATGATGTTATTTGATTCGAACAGTTTCTGTATGTATGTGTGATATGTTTTAAAGGTAAAAGTGAGCATGCATGATTCTGTCGCAAGAGGCAAGCAGTTACAGGTATGCTTTTTTCTTATGTCTTTCATAGTTCCTTATTATGTTATCATATATGCCTTACATACTGTTATAGCCCGTACTTTGTACGTTCGGATATTTCGAGGTAGTCGTGGAATGTTGAGGGCAAGATCATTTTTCAAAAAATTATTTTAAGATACAAGTTGGTTATGAATATTGTTCATGAATATTATAGTATGGAAATATTGAGAAAGTCCATGGGCAAGAAGGAAAATTTGAAAAAAATGGTTCATGGTAATATTGAGAAAGGCTAGGGGTGAAATGGTAATTTCACAAAGGTTCAAGAAAATTCTTGAAGGGCTAAAGTGTATAAAAGAAGACACTTGGTCTTCTTTGACCATGTGAGAAAAAATTCAAGAAAAAAAAGAAGAAAGTTCTAGAAAATAAAAGGAAGAGAAAAAGAAAAAGAAAATTCTAGAAAATGGAGAGAAGGGCATGTGCCCCTCACATGCTCATAAGGGATATATATAAATATATGTGTGTGGTCATCTTTTAATTTAATAGAGTGGAAGAGAAAGAGAGAGCAAACAAAAGAAAGAAAGAAAAAAAAGAAGAAGGAGAATTCGGCCAAACAAGACCAAGAGAGAGTGAAGGAGAAAAATACTTTTCTTCAAGTATTCCTACCAATTGGAGGGTCCTTTATGAAATGGAAGAGTTGTTGGAACAAGTAGAACACATATTCTTGCAAAGTTACAATTCTAGCCAAGGAGGAATCAAAGGAAAAGGTAAGGTTTCATCTTTTTTAGTATGTTGTGGATGGTTTGTATATGTTGTAGGTTGAAGAAATGGATGAAATATATGAAAATATGTGTGTTGCATGTTGGCCGAATATATGTGTGGTGTTGGATTGAGGTGATGAATTAATATTATTTAGTAATTTGATTGTTGAGTTGTGGATGGTAGTTGTAGCCGTGTATTGTGTTGCATGAGTTGGTTGTGAGTGTGTGTTGTGTGCATGGGAGAATGAGTTGATTTTATGTAGCATATTGTTGTTGTTGAAATGTATAGAGATGGATGGAAATGCATGAAAATGTATAAGAAGTTGTTGTAACCGAATGGTAGGTGATTTGGTAAGTTATGGTAAAGTGATGTTATTTGACATTCTAGTTGTTGTCAATATGGATCATGTAACGTGGAATGAAGGTCGTTGTCGAAGTTAATGCATATGAATGATCATGAAATGCATGGTTGTTGTTGAAGTTAAAGGTTTCGGATAAAGTGGCATGTTGATTGAGTATTGGAATATTATGTGAATTGAATTGAATTGAATTGAATTGAATTAGATTGAATTGAACATTGAAGTATTGCTAGAATAATTGTTGATATTGTTGGCCGGGTTGAATTCCGGATTGTTGTTGATGATTTGGGCGAGTAAGACTCTCGGGGATGGTGTATTTACGGGGGAGATCACTAAATTTCGGCAGATCATAAGTGAATTTATTTGAAAAATCAAGACAAGTGTGCTTAGTGATGAATCTAATAGTTGCATCAAATTTTCTTGAATGTAGACTAACAAGTTGGACGGATAAGCGTAGCTAATAAGGCGCGGCACAGGTATGTTAAGGCTACGCCCTTTCTTTCCATGGCATGATTCATACGTGAGACGTGTTAAAAGCTTCCATAACGTTCTTACTTTCAAACGTTAGAAGTAATGGTTCTAAGGCATGATTTCCTTCTTAAAAGTTTGTAAATGTTTTCCAAAATATTCATTCTTCTCCAAAAACTAAGTTTGATGATTTTGAAAGCTTTTATGACTAAAACGACGAACATGATTTTATGATGACAAGGATGATGCCAAATATGAGAAAATGTCTATGACGAATACGTCAAGGATATGCTCTTACCATGAACATGACGATATGGAATGTTAAGCTATTTCTTGGATAATGACTATTTTTTTTAAAAGGTGTCAAAGTATATGAAACGATATGTTATGATCCTGTTTTATGTTTCCTGTGAAGTTACTCTTCATTGATAGTCTCGCCTTATTGTCCTAGTTCCTTCAAGGTGAGGCAAAGCGCCCATGGTTATTCCATAACATCATCGGAGGTTACCGACCTTACGTCACTCCGATAAGTACATGACTTTCCTTGGGCTCTCATGCATGCTAAATATGTACCTGGGGGGAGGGAGGGGAAACATGGGGATATGGGAAAGGGACACATGTTGCGCTACAGGCGCGTTGCCACCTGGTCAGCTGGCGTTATCATCCCGGACGCGGGATGCCCGGACGCGGGATATATGGGTGAGCCGACGTATTTCGGCGCTATGTGGGCGAGCCGACTTGTTCGGCGCTATGACATGATATGACCAGATAAGCATGCATGGCATCCGCCCTCAGAGGCATTCACATGTACAGGTTACAGCTTTACATGATATGATCCATATGTACAGGTTACAGCTTTACATGATATGATCCATATGTACAGGCTACAGCTTTACATGATATGTTCCATACGTACAGGTTACAGCTTTACATGTGACATGTTCCATATGTACAGCTTACTCCTCACACACACATGATATGTTCTATGTTTTATACGAGATATCACTCATATGTATACTCCTACTACGTTATTTGTTCATGCCTTACATACTCGATCGATTGCTCGTGCGACGCCCTTTTGTGGGCGGCGTTTCATGCGCGCGGTACGACCTAACGAGTAGAAGCCATCATAGAAGATGACCCGGCGGTGTTGGCAAGCTCATTTGCCCTGGAGAGTTGCCGAGTCGGCGTACATGTGCTATGATTTCGATCACGATTAGAGACTTTGCGGACGAGTCGTGAGATGCAAGTGTCGATTTTGAAAGTGCCCTACTAGCCGATATGTTTTAATTATACATTATGTTATAGAGTCCTTACGCTTACGGTGACCGTTTTTAATTTGAGAAACGACGAGTAAAGATTTTGAAAATTTTACTATGTATTTTACTTTCATTTGATTTAAGAATCCAAAGAGAATATGTGTGTGACAAGAGTCCGCGGGTTCGCTCGGCTCCGAACATGGGGTCGGGTGCCCATCACACCCTAGTGAGATCGGGGTGTGACACATACTCAATACTCTGTTCGTACTGACGTCCTTTCTTGTGGACGCTGCGTTCATGCCCGCATGTTCGGATAGCCAGCCGAGTGAGCCAGACCCGTAGGACCTCTTTCCAGTTCCAGTCATCAAGCTCCATTTGGACCGGAGCTACAGCCCCTTGGTATGCTATTTTGATATGTACATATATGGGTATGATAGGGCCTTGTCCTGTCTCTTCTATAGTTATACTCCATAGAGGTCTGTAGACAGTTGTGTACAGTAGGAACGTCGTGCAGTCCTGTTAGCTATTATTTTGTGTTCAGTACGTGTAGTGGCCAAGTCGGCCCCTGTTGTCGTCTCTTGTATGTATGCCTGTGAATACGTATCTACATGCATGATTTATAAGCTTTGTGGTAGAGCTCATTATACGAACGCTATAGCGGACAGTATCGCTCAGACATTAGTTAAAGTTGGGCCACCAGGTTATCTAGTATAGAGCAAATGCGAGTTAGGAGTGCTCGATCAGTAGTGGTTAGGTACTCGTCACGGCTCATCGGTTTGGGTCGTGACAAAAGTGGTATCAGAGCAGTTCGTCCTAGGGATTGTCTACAGACCGTGTGCGGTAGAGTCCTATTTATGGGTGTGAAGCCGGCCACACTTATAAACAGGAGGTTGCAGGGGATTTAGAAATCAGTGATCTTTCCTTTTATCTTAGATCGTGCGATAGAGCCAGAGTCTAGGAAGGATTACTTCTGACACTCTTTTCCTGTAGGTAAGCGCAGATTGATAAGGATGAAGAGATCGGCTTCGGACAGCGGGGGTGCCAAGAAGGTCCCCAGAGTAGATTCAGGACCACAGGCTCCGGGACCGAGCAGAATGAGCCTCAGCTATTCCATTGAGACCAACCCCTCTGAGGGCACCGCGACGATTCCCCCAGAATTCTTGACTTTTAGAGAGGAGGATCCAGCAGAGGACAGTTATGACACGAAACTATCTGAGGGTTCGTGTGAGACACCGGAGGAGGAGATTCCCGAGGCCGTACTAGCTGCTCCTATGGTAGAGCACTACGTCGGACTCGCCTACCTCGGTGAGTGTTGCGGTACTCCGACCCTCTATCCTGGCCGTCGGTAAACCAGGAGGCTGTGGATTATCCGTATCCTTCTGATTCGGATGGGGGAGATGACGAAAGCCAGACTAGTAGACGGTGGGAAGACAATGATGAAGAGCACACTTCACTCTATAGCCCACCAGATCAGGCCACGGATCGATCGGCTACAGGTATATGAGTCTTTTCTTGAAATTTCCTACGTGTGTGCGATTATTGCGGGTTATAACTTAATAGTGACAAGCAGGAATTCTAAAGGGACCAATAACCAAAGTCTTTAGGAGTAACTATGATTAAGATGTGTTTGTCACCATTGGGAATCTTGAAATTAAGGATGGAAAGTAGTTATTTATACGGATTGATGGATTATTATTGGGAGTTCTAAAGGTTAAAATAACATTAATTTAGTCGGAAGAGTACGGGATTCTTTTAACTTGAAAGGAGAGGCATCACAGAATTCTATTGAGATCCATTAGGACTTCAACTTGTTTTTGGTCGTGTGATAAAGGATCATGTGACAAAACAGATGTGATTCTTATTAGTAGAGGCACCCTGAACTACCGAACGAAGGTGATACAAGCTGCTTGGCTGATACATGAGTAGGCGTTCGAGTGGAGATTAATCATTAAGTTTTTATTGTCAAGAAGTTACAACTAACGATTTAGGAAAATGTGCTAAGAAGTCCGGCAGATTTAGATATAAGAGACGGATGAGAAACTAGAAGTATGTTAGACCCCGGGTTAGAAATTCTAAAAGATCGCGAAGGATGAGGCGGACTAGGTCGGCGAAGAAAAAGAAGGTGTGTTACAGCTCTAGGATTAGGACAAGTCCAAATAGTAGTGGAAATACCTTGTAAGTAAGGCATTAGTAAAGATGCATATATGATACTTTCTGCGTCGTTATGTCAATCAGTATATGTGCCGATAGTCGATATTGTGATACGTTAAAGGTACTGACTGAACAAGGTACTGAAGTTCAAGTGGTAAGCGCTCCAGGACAACCTAATGTGATTTTCTTTAAAGGGTTAGAGATGGATCGTCCTAATGTAATAACACCATGGAAAAGTAGGGAATGAGTAAGTAACGAGGGCAAGTAGAGCTTCAAAGAGAGCTTAGGACGAGAGTCAAGGCAAATGACTATTTGGATAAAATTTGAAAGTAGGCATGTGAAAGGAATAGAGTATGGTAGCACGGACAAAAGATGAATGTGCAGGATTAGTAGAATAGATGCTGGTAAATGGAACTGAAGGGAAGTAACCACGAATAGGAAGGGGAAGTGAGAAAGAATGAGCAGGTTTGGCAACAATGTTAAGACATTTTCAGCTCTCGAGAGGTATATAAAGGGATAAATGTGTAATTATACTGACACGATTTTCTCAGAAACGGAGAAGCTTTCCTAACAAATGTTTTAAGAGTAGAATGGATTTCCACGTTTAAAGGAATATTTCATGAACTTCAGGGTCAATATTATAAAAATAACAAGTGGAGAGGGGCGTTCGAGGAGGAAGGAACTCAAGGAAGGTTTGAGGATGAAAGTAGTAATGGTACACTAATGGGCTGGTCAAAGGGAGAAGAAAGAAGAGAGTATATTTGCAAGGATTTCGCGATACTAACAAGAAGTGGTAGAACATTGGAAGAACTACAACGCATAGATGGGATGCAAATAAGTAGTCAAGGAAAATTTCGGATAAGTGAGCTAAGTGAATAAAAGGATTGATAGTGAAAGTGGAAGAATGTAGCATATTAACTCTCAATGATATATTGTAGACGCAAAGTGAAACCGGAAACTCAGAGTAAGAAGAATTTCAGTGATAATAGTTGTGGAGGAAGACGAGGGATAAAAAGAGCAAAGTGTGACCAAACGTTTCGTAAAAATGTTTTGATGGATTCCAATGTCCCCATTAACCTGTTGATTCAAAAAAATGTTCAGTCATAAAAGGTAGAAGTAGAAGGGCCTTAAAGAAGGCAGCGAGAATAGATCGGTAATGCATAAGCACTTCATTTAAATGCAAAGCTCTCGATTAGCAGAAAGGAAAATAAGTCAAGCCATACGATGAGAGAACTCCGGTATTATAAGAGACCAAAAGAGTTGGAGGATCGTTAGGGTTGGCCGATAATTACTGATATTCGGGAGTTACTAGTGTATAAGAACACCCTTAAAAGGGGGGAAGAGCAGATCTAGTTCTAAAATGAAGTATAGCATGTCAAAATTCCAAAGAAAGAAAAATGTTAGCTTAAAGAGGCCAAAATTCGGGACGCAGTGGCATATCAAGAAAGCATTAAGAGGGAGGAGAAATGAATTAAAGATAAGCATACCACAAAGAAGGTATGAAAAGGAATTATAATGGATCAAGAGAATACTTCATGCGGACGTGAGATATGATATTTCTAGACCAGGGAAGTTTGTGCCGCACCTAAATAGGCAGTGACGTAGAGAGTAAGAAAGGTCTCAAAGATAATTTTATTGTTATATCCCGTATTTTGCACGTTGGAATATTTTAAGTTGGTTGCGACAAGTTATGGACAAACCTTTTAATTTCCGATTTTGTTGATTTTGTTTTAATGCACAAGTTGCATATTCATCTTTTCATTGGTATGGAGTGTTAAGGGTAAATTTGGAATAAGGAAAATTTGGGGTTAAAAGTGAATTATGGAAAGTTAAGCATTTCATGAAAATTAAGGGCTAGAAGTGAAATTTTAGAAACTTAATATTTCATGAAAATGGCCATATGTGGCCATGTGTGGGTGTGGGCCATGGTACACTTGTGTGATTTATATAAGTATAGGAAGATGACTAATTCATCTTTATTCATCATCTTCACCCCTTAGAATTTTGTAGAACCTTGGAGAAAGAGAACAGGAGAGCCATTCGACCAAGGCTATGGCCGAACATGGTCCATGAGCAAGAGATCAAAAAAATATTTTTTTCCTAGCATTCCTACCAATTGGAAGGTCCTTATTAACATAGGATGATTGTTGAAGCAAGTAAAGTGTTTGTTCTTGAAGTTCTCAACTCTAGCCGAGGGAGGAACTAGGTGAAAGAGGTGAGGTTCAATCCTTATTTTCATATGTTATGCATGGTTTGTGTATGTTGTGGAGTGTGGAAGTGAACGAAAATCATGAAATTGATGCATGTTGATGTTGGCCGTATAGGGGCTGTTTTTGGTAGGTTATAGCGAATTGATTTTACTTAGTATTTTGGTCGTTGTTATCATGGATTATGTGATGAGAATGAAGGTATTGAATGATTCAAGTTGAAGTTGTAATTGTTGTGTTGTGGCCGTGTATAGGTAGTGTGGTGTAGGAGTGAAGAACTAATTTTATTTAGTGTAATTTGGTTGTTGTGTTGTGGATTATATGATGAAAATAAAAGTATTAGATGACACAAGTAGAAGTTGGGACCGTTTGGGAGCTAAGGTAGAAGTTAGTATATTGGTAATATGGTTTCTTGCATTTACATGAATGCTATTGTAATATGTGGTTGTTGATATAGTTTATGAATTTGGAAGAAAGAAATGTGTTGTTGTTGTTTTCTTGAACTTGGAAGATTTCGCCTGCATTGTGTGTTGGATGGGCTGATTTGAATATTTTGTGGATGGTCCGAAGTGTTCTTGAATCTTGTTTAAATGGTTTGGATTAGTACTTGAACGTGTGAATATTAATGTTGGTTTGATCGTATGGGGTTGATTTGAATGAAAATGAAATATCGTCGAATTGTATAGAAAAGAGTTACTAATGTTAGAATGCGTTTTGAATTCATTATTGATGTTGTTGGAATGGTTGTGGGTATTGTTGTTGATAATATTGGCCGAGTTGAATTCTCGGGGTTGTTGAACTTATAGGGGAGATGCTGCCCAAATTTCTGTAGATAAAATGATGGCTTGGAATTGAATTCTTCGATGCTTATGACTAATGTTAGTATCTAATGACGTTGTTGTAGATTTTGAGAAGCCGAGACTTAAGTTTGGATTAGCTTAGGAAGAGGACGAGGTATGTAAAGCTTATCCTTCTTTTCTTTTGGCATGTCCTAGACGTAAGTAAGATATGATATGTTATGGGCCTTGGGGGTAACTCTATTCTTAAAGTCCGAGCATGTTTATGATTCCTATTTGCTCCTTGATGTTGGCATCCTTAGTATGGTCAAGCTATGGTCCGTATGTCTTTGATATGATTGGATTTGAAATGCTGTGTAAACGGTTTTGTTCCGAAAGGATCGTATGTCTAAAAATGTCCGTAACTTTCATAGATAGAACCGGATTGCTTTGATATGTTCGTAAATGATTTCATAACGTATAATGACTTTAATTTTCATAGGCGGGCTCGGATTGGTTTGATGCCTGTCCGTGGGCCCCCGAGACTTTTTTATGTTTGGTTCTAACGACCTATTTTTGAAAGAACTTAACGTGGCTATCATCCCGACCCCGAGGGTTGAATACTACTTATCCGTTGAGTCTGGGACTGATGATTTATATGTTATATATATGTATTCGGAGTATGATCGGTTGGTGTCGGAGCCGGTGGAGGGCAAACCCAATGGTGGGGCAAACCCAGTGGTGGGGCAAACCCCAATGGTGGGGCAAACCTCGGCGGAAGCACGCCGAGTCCCAAAGTGGGGGGGGGGTGAGTGTAAGGCGCCTTAGGCGAATCCCACATTGGTTTAGGCGAATCCCACATTGGTTTAGGCGAATCCCACATCGGTTAATGTCACCTCATATGATATGTTATGATGTGTTACGGAGATGTACGGAGTTGTGAAAACCATATATTTCAGATTTTTATGCATATGATTTTGATACGTGACTATGATTTCTAAAGTTCTATCTGATATGTTCCCGAGTGACATTCGGAAGAAACTTGATTTGGCTAGTGTCTGGTTTTTAAATGATGGTTCGTTTTGATTATTCCATTGAGTCTTTGTGAATGTTTTAAATATGCATATGGTTACCCACGATTCTGCTCGTGCGTATGGTTGTTACATCTTTCGCTGAGTCCCGGGCCGGTATGTTATCGTGCGCACTATGCTATATTCCGAAGTATGATGTGATTCCGAAGTATGATGTGTTACGAAGTATGATGTGTTACGAAGTATGATGTGATATGGAGTATGATGTGTTCGGAGGTATACAATATTCTGAAGTATGATGTGTTGTGTCGCCAAAGATGTAGTGGCAACCACGTTCTGTCCGCCGGGTCCCATTATGGACCGCATGTGATATATGATATGATATATGATAACATGATGATATGATGATTCTGTTCACCGAGTCCCTCACTGGAGGGCCGGGACACGCTATATATGCATATGTACGAGGAGATTATTTACTTATGTCATTCAGTTCCATTATGGGCCGGATATGATACATGACATTGATATGCATGGTTTGTATTTCAGGAGTAAGAATTTTGGCATTCTGATTATTATATTTGTTTTCTGTACCTCTTATGTATGATTAGTATTCCAAATGCAAGCATTTTGGTATTCTGGTTATTATGCTCACTTTCGTATCTCTTACTTCGGTTATGACCTCGTTTTCTGTATTTCATGTTTTACATACTCAGTACATATTCCGTACTGACCCCCTTTCTTCGGGAAGGGAGGAGCTGCGTTTTATGCCACGCAGGTACCTACAGATGAGTAGAGGACGTTAGCAGAAGATATCCAGCTGGATTGGCGAGCTCCATTTTCTCCGGAGTGCTGCCGAGTCAGAGTATTTATGTTGTGGCATCATGTTCTGTGTTAGAGACTTTGCAGACAGTGTCGTGTGTATAAGATGTCAGTTTTGTAAGCGGCTATGTAAGCCGATGTATTATTATGCATTATGTTACAAACATCATATGTTTACAGATTTCATACGGTGCTAGTTTTATTTGATTTGGCAAAGATGAAAGGCATGTTTGTTTTCCGAAAAATTTTCATTATGTATTTGTCACGACCCAGCCCCGTGGGCCGTGACTGGTGCCCTACACAGGCACCCCAACAAACTTACGAACCGAATCATCAAGGTAAGGCATGCTCAGATTTAACAGACATAATTCGTACTGACAATCGAAAGCTGACATCATACAAATGCTACCCTAAGCGGCCACCCGTGTCAAACATCACATCAGAATCAAATTGGCGGAATGTACATCGCCCAGACACACTCATGCAAACATGTGGGCCATATCGGCCGTGTAGCCTACGGGCCGCTTAAGGACGCAAATCTGGAATCATATACAGACAAACCGGAGTCACATACAAACAGACTGGACCCACGACCCACAAATATGACTACAGGCCTCTACAAACAGAACAAAACATATGAACATATGACGGGACAGGGCCCCGCCGTACCCGAACAGTAGCAAATGTACGTAATATACAACGAAAAAAGGTATATACCAAAAGTATAAGCTCCGGATCAAAGGAGCACTCCGCAGCGAGTAACGCAGGTCCTAAACTGGTGGCGTACCACGCGATGCGTTTGTACCTGCGGGCATGTAGCGCAGCCCCCGAGGAACAGGGGGTCAGTACGAAAGAAGTACTGAGTATGTAAAGCAAGAGGTACAATAACTCAAATCATAAATGGATCTAGAGATACGAAACAAATACGTACGTAACCGATCAAACTCGTGCGAAATACAAACGTACGAATGCAAATGAAAATCATGCATAAAGCTCGAATACGTGGTCACCCCCGATGCCGGTGCCACAACACATCATACCCGTAAGCTTTCAAATCTCCGTACGTCTCCGAACACATCATAACATCACACACATCATATCATCGAATATATCGGAAGCCATATCACATCATAACACCATGGACGGTAACCGGCCCTATGGCGAGGTCTCGAAACCGTAACACATCATACCGCCGAATATGTCATAATGCGCACGATCACAAAACCGGCCCGGTACCGCGAACGAAACCATAATAAATGGCACGAGCGGAGTAGTGCGTAAACCATATGCATATCAAAAGTAAATTTCCGACTCAACACATAATTCTATATATAGATATACGATATACAAGAGGCCTCGTAAGGCTCCAAACGAATATCGAGTACATCGGAATTAGTATACAAAAGTTACGGACTTTTAACTTATCAATTTTCTCAAAAATACATCGTAGATCATTTTCAGAAAATTTTAGCATCATTCATAGTAACGAACTTTCAAATATCAGTAACGAACTTTCAAATATCATTATCGGACATTTCAAACGGACCTTAACGTCATAAGCGAACACTTCTTTTTCATATCGAACGAAAATGAGCCAAACAAATCAAATAAGAGAAGTCTCGGGACTTGCGGGCCCACCTCGGGTCGAGTCGAGGCGGCGGACATAAATTACCAACATTAGGTTCCATAAAGTCATCCGTGATAGTTTCGGAGCAATTTGGATTCATTTACAAAGGTACGAAGGTTTACGCGTTCTTATATCCAAAGACAAGCATTTTGGGTTCAATCGCTACCGAATGAATAGTAACGAAAATCAAACTCGGATCTCTAGGAGCAGGATTATCCCCAAGGTTCCGTTTTCGGCCTAGTAGATCTAGGACATGCCATATAAAGAATAGGTAAGCTTTACATACCTGACGGACGTCTTACGCTCGCTTAAACTTGATTCCCGTTTCGCCCAGAATCTACAAATGGTCAAGATTACCAAAGGTAAGTTATAGATTCTAAATATTCAACTTAAGGTCGTGTTGGTCTACCGAAATTTCGGCAGCACTTCCCTTATACATATGACATCCCCGAGAATCATCTCGGCTCAAAATATCAACAACCAACCCAACAACAACATCAACAACATCAACAACACCAATAATCGCCACAAAATACATATTAACACAAATAGTCTTTCTTTCTACATCATGCATCAACTTCGGCTCCAACTTTGCACTTTCAAACTAATATGAACATTTTCATATTCATTCTCTAATTCAAGGCCATTCAATTACGATTCGGACACATTTCTCATTATTCTACAAACTATACCAAATTTCCATCAAACCATAATTCATCCGAACTTCTAATCTTCAACATACATATTCATAACATATTTCCGTATTCCATTTCATCAATAGCAATAATCATATTTGCACCTTAACAACTTTATTTCCATAATATCATAAAATCATTCTAAAATGACATAACCTTCTACATTCCATTTCAATGCCAACTTAAACCATTTTACCTTCATTTGCATTATAAGGATCACAACAATACAACTAACATATTAAACAAAATTAATTCATTCTATTCCACTAACCACACACCATACGGCCAACATATTCTTTTCAACTTCCATCAATTTTTATTCAACTTTCATTTCTAATACAAAGTCCACCATAACCATAACTAAAATACCTCATAAAATTCAACTAATCTTAACTACACAACATGACATACATACGGCCACATGCACACTAGCACACCCACCATGCAAACTTCCATGTTTTCATAAGTTTTACTCATCTCTACATACTACAACACAAACAACCCTTCACAACATAATAAAAAGGGATTGATTATTACCTTTTTCTTCTAACTTCTTCACTTGACAAAGTTGTCCAATAGATGAACCAAGTGCTCTTTCTTCCAAAGTAGCTACACCAAGTTGTAAAGGACCTTTGAATTGGTGAAAATACCACAAGAGAACAATTTTTTGGAGGAAGATTTTAAGGAGTCAATTTCTATGGCCAAAGCCGTGTAGGCTCTCTTCTCTTCTCTTCTTTGTTCTTGTTCTTACTTTCTAATTTTTTCTTGAATCTTCTATGAGTTTATGACTCATATATAGTCCTTTACATTAATATGTCACATGGAATTTAATTAAAATTGTGGGCTTGGGCCATGTGTGGCCGGCCACCCTTCACCTTGGGCCTCTTTTTTTTTTTTCTTAATCCTTTGAGCCCAATTGGCTAAAACTCTTGTTTTGTAATTCCCGAAACTAATTTCCAAAATTCCAATTTTGCCCTTGGCCTTCCTCCGTATTTCCACACCACTATTTTTCATAAACAACACACACATATCTTAATCCCAATCAACATATGACCTTATTCTTTACAAATCAAAATTATGTCCGAATTTCGCGAACGTGCAAAAACACGGGATATAACAGTATTTATGTCATATTTTGCGGGCCCAGTATGGTTATGACTATCACGAGAGTCAGCGGGTTCGCTCGGCCCTAAGTAAGGGTCGGGTGCCCATCATGCCCTACCGGAAATTAGGGTGTGACAAATTGGTATCGAGCGAGTTCGTCCTAGGGGTTGTCCGCAAAGTCGTGTCCGAGAGTCCCGTTTATGGTGTGAAGCGTGCCACATTTATAAACAGGAGGCTACGGGGCATCTAGGGTGGTTACTCTTCTTTCACATCTGAGATCGTGCCATAGCGCTAAGTCATAAGGAATGAGACTTCTGATACTAATCTTTGATTTCAGCAGAAGAATGACATCGACAGAAGAAAGTGATTGATGCCGTTGAAAGTTACAAAGCACACAGGTAAGCAAAGGTATGAAAGATATATGTCGGGTAAGATATTGAAGTACGATTGAAATACAAGTTGAAAATTAAAAGGGAAAGTGAACAAGAAAATGTAACAGGTGCAGTTTGAGTTCGGCATACGAGGTATGTTTATCATTTTCGTACGATTATTGATGTTGGGAGCCCTGTGTGGCTGTGATATGATATGATCTACATATATATATATGTTGGCCCTGTGAGGCATTGTTGGTAGTTTCTGTGTACAGGTTTTGAGATAGTAAGGAATATAGAGGAAACTCTGCCGAAATTTTCTCAGAAATAAAAAGAGAATGAGATATGGGTTTGTAAAACGACTTGAAAGGTCGTGCCGATAGTAATAGTGAGATTAAGACAAGAGTACAGAGGAAAAGAATTGTGATGGATATGAATGTATTGATAAGACAGCTTGTGAGATATTAAGGGTAAGGTTGATCGGAAAGGGTAAAGGGTTAAGGAGTGTTATGCTATAGGATTGATCACGAATAAGATATAAGGTGAATATAATGGGGATTGTTGTGAAAATAAGAAAAGCAAGAGACCCTTTCTAATTCGGAGAGATGTGTTACGAGGACGTTTCGGGATCTGTTAAGACTTCAACTTACTCCAAATTACGCGATGAAGGGCATGCGGTGAGGTGGGCGCGATTATATCAGCATTAAAGCATCGCATTCTATCAGAGTTCCAAAGTTAAGCGTGCTGGAGTAAGAGCAATTTTAGGATGGGTGACCCCTCTGGGAAGTTTTCTGAAAAGTCTTACAAATTCAGACGTAAAAAACCAAAGGAGGTCGCGTACTAAGGACGTGGTTTCTGTTAAGGTATTGCGGCAGAGCGATAACAGGGAAAAGATGACTTGTGAAGCTGAAGAAAGATGAAGAAGAAATATAACTGGTAAGTGGGACAGCATGTTATAGTAATAAAAGAAACCCCCGAGATCCTTATAAGACCTTATGAGACAAATTGACCATTCGAGGACGAATGTTCTAAAGGGGGGAAGGATGTTATATCCCGTATTTTGCACGTTGGAATATTTTAAGTTGGTTGCGACAAGTTATGGACAAGACTTTTAATTTCCGGTTTTGTTGATTTTGTTTTAATGCACAAGTTGCATATTCATCTTTTCATTGGTATGGAGTGTTAAGGGTAAATTTGGAATAAGGAAAATTTGGGGTTAAAAGTGAATTATGGAAAGTTAAGCATTTCATGAAAATTAAGGGCTAGAAGTGAAATTTTGGAAACTTAATATTTCATGAAAATGGCCATATTTGGCCATGTGTGGGTGTGGGCCATGGTACACTTGTGTGATTTATATAAGTATAGGAAGATGACTAATTCATCTTTATTCATCATCTTCACCCCTTAGAATTTTGTAGAACCTTGGAGAAAAAGAACAAGAGAGCCATTCGGCCAAGGCTATGGCCGAACATGGTCCATGAGCAAGAGATCAAAAAAATATTTTTTCCTAGCATTCCTACCAATTGGAAGGTCCTTATTAACATGGGATGATTGTTGAAGCAAGTAAAGTGTTTGTTCTTGAAGTTCTTAACTCTAGCCGAGGGAGGAACTAGGTGAAAGAGGTGAGGTTCAATCCTTATTTTCATATGTTATGCATGGTTTGTGTATGTTGTGGAGTGTGGAAGTGAATGAAAATCATGAAATTGATGCATGTTGATGTTGGCCGTATAGGGGCTGTTTTTGGTAGGTTATAGCGAATTGATTTTGCTTAGTATTTTGGTCGTTGTTGTCATGGAATATGTGATGAGAATGAAGGTATTGAATGATTCAAGTTGAAGTTGTAATTGTTGTGTTGTGGCCGTGTATAGGTAGTGTGGTGTAGGAGTGAAGAACTAATTTTATTTAGTGTAATTTGGTTGTTGTGTTGTGGATTATGTGATGAAAATAAAAGTATTAGATGACACAAGTTGAAGTTGGGACCGTTTGAGAGCTAAGGTAGAAGTTAGTATATTGGTAATATAGTTTCTTGCATTTACATGAATGATATTGTAATATGTGGTTGTTGATATAGTTTATGAATTTGGAAGAAAGAAATGTGTTGTTGTTGTTTTCTTGAACTTGGAAGGTTTCGGCTGCATTGTGTTTTGGATGGGCTGATTTGAATATTTTGTGGATAGTCCGAAGTGTTCTTGAACCTTGTTTAAATGGTTTGGATTAGTACTTGAACGTGTGAATATTGATGTTGGTTTGATCGTATGCGGTTGATTTGAATGAAAAAGAAATATCGTCGAATTGTATAGAAAATAGTTACTAATGTTAGAATGCGTTTTGAATTCATTATTGATGTTGTTGGAATGGTTGTGGGTATTGTTGTTGATAATATTGGCCGAGTTGAATTCTCGGGGTTGTTGAACTTATGGGGAGATGTCGCCCAAATTTCTGTAGATAAAATGATGGCTTGGAATTGAATTCTTCGATGCTTATGACTAATGTTAGTATCTAATGACGTTGTTGTAGATTTTGAGAAGCCGAAACTTAAGTTTGGATTAGCTTAGGAAGCGGACGAGGTATGTAAAGCTTATCTTTCTTTTCTTTTGGCATATCCTAGACGTAAGTAAGATATGATATGTTATGAGCCTTGGGGGTAACTCTATTCTTAAAGTCCGAGCATGTTTACGATTCCTATTTGCTCCTTGATGTTGGCATCCTTAGTATGGTCAAGCTGTGGTCCGTATGTCTTTGAAATGTTGTGTAAACGGTTTTGTTCCGAAAGGATCCTATGTCTCAAAATGTCCGTAACTTTCATAGACAGAACCGGATTGCTTTGATATGTTCGTTAATGATTTCATAACGTATAATGACTTTAATTTTCATAGGCGGGCTCGGATTGGTTTGATGCTGTCCGTGGCCCCCGAGACTTTTCTATGTTTGGTTCTAACGACCTATTTTTGAAAGAACTTAATGTGGCTATCATCCCGACCCCCGAGGGTTGAATACCTATTTATCTGTCGAGTCTGGACTGATGATTTATATGTTATATATATGTATTCTGGAGTATGAACAGTTGGTATCGGAGCCAGTGATGGGGAAAACCCAATGGTGGGGCAAACCCAGTGGTGGGGCAAACCCAATGGTGGGGCAAACCTCAGCAGGCACGCTGAGTCCCAAAGTGGGGGGTGAGTGTAAGGCCGCCTTAGGCGAATCCCACATTGGTTTAGGCGAATCCCACATTGGTTTAGGCGAATCCCACATCGGTTAATGTCACCTCATATGATATGTTATGATGTGTTACGGAGATGTACGGAGTTATGAAAACCATATATTTTAGATTTTTATGCATATGATTTTGATACGTGACTATGATTTCTAATGTTCTATCTGATATGTTCCCGAGTGACATTCGGAAGAAACTTGATTTGGCTAGTGTCTGGTTTGTAAATGATGGTTCGTTTTGATTCTTTCATTGAGTCTTTGTGAATGTTTTAAATATGCATATGGTTACCCACGATTCTGCTCGTGCGTATGGTTGTTACATCTTTCGCCGAGTCCTGGGCCGGTATGTTATCGTGCGCACTATGCTATATTCCGAAGTATGATGTGATTCCGAAGTATGATGTGTTACGAAGTATGATGTAGTATGATGTGTTCGGAGGTATACAATATTCTGAAGTATGATGTGTTGTGGCGCCAAAGATGGAGTGGCGACCACGTTCTATCCGCCGGGTTCCATTATGAACCGCATGTGATATATGATATGATATATGATAACATGATGATATGATGATTCTGTTCACCGAGTCCCTCACTGGAGGGCCGGGACACGCTATATATGCATATGTACGAGGAGATTATTTACTTATGTCATTCAGTTCCATTATGGGCCGGATATGATACATGACATTGATATGCATGGTTTGTATTTCAGGAGTAAGCATTTTGGCATTCTGATTATTATATTTGTTTTCTGTACCTCTTATGTATGATTTGTATTCCAAATGCAAGCATTTTGGTATTCTGGTTATTATGCTCACTTTCTGTACTCCTTACTTCGGTTATGACCTCGTTTTCTGTATTTCATGCTTTACATACTCAGTACATATTCCGTACTGACCCCCTTTCTTCGGGGAGGGAGCCTGCGTTTTATGCCACGCGGTACCTACGGATGAGTAGAGTAGGCGTTAGCGAAGATATCCCACCGGATTGGCGAGCTCCATTTCCTCGGAAAGTGCTGCCGAGTCAGAGTATTTATGTTGTGGCATAATGTTCTGTGTTAGATACTTTGCAGACAGTGTCGTGTGTATAAGATGTCAGTTTTGTAAGCGGCTATGTAAGCCGATGTATTATTATGCATTATGTTACGAACTTCATATGTTTACAGATTTCATACGGTGCTAGTTTTATTTGATTTGACAAAGATGAAAGGCATGTTTGTTTTCCGAAAATTTTCATTATGTACTTATGTCATGTTTTGCGGGCCCAGTATGGTTATGAGTATCACGAGAGTCAGCGGGTTCGCTCGGCCCTAAGTAAGGGTCGGGTGCCCATCATGCCCTACCAGAAATTAGGGTGTGACATTTATAGAGAATGATGGAAAGGATGGGGAATTTTAGCGCCGGAAGGGATGACAATTGTAGCAAAAGAAGCAACGGTTGGCAGTTTCGCAATTTCCAAAGGAAGGAAAAGCGTTGTTTAGCCGTATCACCGGATATTAGGAAACATCTCACAGATCACTAATTATACTGAATATGAGAGCATATACTATTGGAATTATAGGAACCATCAACGTGAAGTTATGCCCAACTAAAACAGTAAGAAGGCCACACTGGAAAGCTAACAGAGAATAACGACTGACGAGGTAATCGCCAGTACAAGAAAATTGAGGATAAATATACCTACGTTGCAAGAAAGTTGTAATGAAGTAAGAATTTCCATAGCCCTATGCTTCTGGATTTGTATCGCGAGATTTGAGGGAAGGAAGCTAAAGAAAAAGTTTTGGTAGGAGCTCAAACATGTGATGAGCTATGAAATTAGTTTGAACTTGGATTATAGATTGTTCCAAGCGATACGCACCAAAGAATAATAAAAATGGTGAGGAAGCATTATGTATATACGTATTTTGAATATTGTTATAACTGATCATGGAAAGGAATTAGGGAGGATAGCTTGAGGAGCATAACCATTATATTTACTAGCAATAAAGTGATATTGAACAAACATTTGGGGTGTCAGTGTGAGAACGGCTGTGATGAGGATGTAAAGGATTAGAGAGTCTGACTGGTGAACTATAAAGAGTCAATACAGTGTGTATCCAAGATCAACGGGTAAAAGAAGGGATAGCCCGAGATGGCACCGAAGGTGCAAATAAAAAAAGGGCGCCGTATTTGAGCAAGGGAGCTGCCCACTAATAGGGAAACAAGGAGTGAGAAAAAGGGATTACTTGCAAGACGACCAGTAGTTATGGCATGGCAAGTCAAGACTATGATAATGAAAACACAATGAGAGCGGGATACGAGTTGATACATGATTATGTACGTAAGAACAAAGAGGTGATGGAACGCATAGATGAGCCCAATGAAAGAGTTAAGAGAGAACGAGAAGAGACTGATCAAATTATAGTATAAAGATATGGCGATCGGATTCTAAGAGGAAGCCAACCAATTTACGAAACCAACGGAGATGTTGTGGGTTTGCATACTACAACATTCGATGATGAATGTTTTTAGGGGGGGGGGGGGGAGAGAATGTTACACCCCGTAGTTCTGTACATTGAGATTTACAAGTGTTGGTTGCTTTAGGTATGGACTCAGGAGTTTTCTTCAAGGATATATACTATTAGATGCGCTTATCTTATGTTTATGCGGGTTTAAGTTCATACAATAAGTTATGGAAGGATTGAAGGGCAAGTGAACCAAGAAAATTAAGTTTGTTAGATCTTGGAGAAAATATGAGGGGCAATTTTGGCCCTATTAGAGAAAGAATATCTTCTAGTATATGAGGAGTTTTTGGGTAAAACAAAAGCCTAAATTGAATATCATGAAGTCTAGTTTCCAACGCAACAAACCGTTCATCAATAGGACATCGGAGTAGAGAGTTATGAGCGTTACAAGTTAGGCTGCCGGAGCAAAAAAAATTACCCTACGCGAACGTGACCAAAGGGCCGCGAATGAGAAGAGTAGCAGGGATTAACCCTTTGCGAATGCGACCTAAGGCCGCGAACGAGTAGGGTAAGTTTTAAGTCGGTTTCCATTGACTTCAGCACCTTATATAAGGGGCAAGATCCCTCTTTTTCACTCATATATTTCCCAAAATGCTCAACAAACATATAGGGCATTTATGTGATAAAAAGTTGAGGGATTGGAGTGATTCTGATTAATCGAGGCTCGAGTAGTGCATAATCGTGGTTATAGTATCGTTTGGCAGTGGATTTTGACGTGGATTCAAAGTAGATATTGAAGATATTGCTGTTTTAACAAGAACAAGGTATGAATCTTTCCTTATTAATATTACTTTTGGTTTATTCACGAAGATAGAGTGATTAAATGGTCGTATAATAAAGTTGTTGGTTGTGGAAATTGGAAAACATCATGAGGGATATTTTATGGTACATATTGGTGTTGGAAATGATGTTATTAATGCTGGTATTATTGTTGTTATTATCGATTCTTGCTGAATTGAGATTTCGGGCTAGGCATATAAACAGGAGAGATGCTGCCCAATTTTCGGCAGGACATAAAATAGTTTGATTTGAAAACTTAGCACAAGTATACAACAACAAGTCTAATGATAGTTGAATCCTCTTAAATGTAGACTTACGAGCTCGGACGGATAAGCAAAGGTAGTTGGAGGCTGAACAGGTATGTTAAGTCTAGACCTTTTCTTCTAAAGGCATGATTCCTTTCTTATGAATCCAATAGATGTTTTCCAAATGTCCCATGATCCCTCTCTGTGAATCCATAAATGTTTTCCAAAATGTCCGTATTTTCCAAACCAGAGATTTATGATTCGGTAAGCTCTTATGACAACAACGATGGACATGTTTTTACAATGATAACGATGATGTCAAAGATGAGAATATTTCTATGATGATTTGGATTTCATGTTTAAAAGTCCCAAGCTTATGAGTTCAATGTGAATATGAGAATGTTGAGCTATTTCTTGATTTTCTCAATATTATTCATTGATGATGATCTCACTCATGGTATTCGTTCCTCTGAGGTGAGAAATAGCGATGATGATCATTCCATAATGTAATCGGAGGCTACCGACCTTACGTCACTCTGATAGAGTCGTAGCTTTTGATTGGGCTCTCATGCATGCTTATGTTATGTAATATTACACCGTGTCTAACGACATGGGTAGACACCACTACGTTGGGCGTAGTGGGTGGCTATAGATAATGATAATAACACCATGTCTAACGACACGGACAGACACCACTACGCTGGGCGTAGTGGGCGGCGTGAGATGATTACCCGGGACGCGGGAGGCCCAGACACAGGCTGATGATGTTATCTGATTCGGACAGTTTCTGTATGTATGTGTGATATGTTTTAAAGGTAAAAGTGAGCATGCATGATTCTGCCGCAAGAGGCAAGTAGTTACAGTTATGCTTTCTTCTTATGTCTTCCATATTTCCTTATTATGTTATCATATATGCCTTACATACTCAGTACTCTGTTCGTACTGACGTCCTTTCTTTTCGACGCTGCGTTCAAGCCTGCAGGTTCGAATAGCCAGCAGAGTGAGCCAGGCCCGTAGGACCTTTTTCCAGTTCCAGCTAGCAAGCTCTATTTGGACCGGAGCTACAGCCCCTTGGTATGCTATTTTGATATGTACATATATGGGTATGATAGGGCCTTGTCTGTCGTCTTCTACGATTATACTCCATAGAGGTACGTAGAGATTGTGTGATAGGAACGCGTGCGATCCGTTAGCTATTATTTTGTGTACAGTACGTGTAGTGGCCAAGTCGGCCCTTGTTGTCGTCTCTTGTATGTATGCCTGTGAATATGTATCTACATGCATGATTTATAAGATTTGTGGTAGAGCTCATTATACGAACGCTATAGCGGACGATATCGCTCAGACATTAGTTAAAGTTGGGCCACCAGGTTATCTAGTATAGAGCAGATGCGAGTTAGGAGTGATCGATCAGTAGTGGTCGGGTACTTGTCACCGCTCATCGGTTTGGGTCGTGACAGGAATCTAAATATGTGCTTCGCTATACGAAGTCTCACCAAAGGTAAGCCATAACCTACCTAGACTGCCGAACCGCAACACCAACAGCTCACTCCTTTGCCTTGCCCTTCCGCTGAACCTCGGAACCAAAGTAGTCTAAGCATAATCGAATTCTATAATAGAAATCATGAAGAATGATGCTAATATTGCTACTATTTCAATTCGGTCCATTTTAACCCTAGAAATTGAGAAAACGGGCCCACAAGGGTAAAAAATGGGAAATTCGTGGGCAAAATACCAAATTAAGTACAAGGCAATCATAATCCAACCATAATTGTTGATTTAGCCTAAGGATTAACCTAATTTCTGATTTCAAGCAAAACCCCCAAATTGGGTATAAACCCTAAGCCTTCAATTCCAAAATGCAATGTTAAAAATGGAACATATATGAATAATGAGCCTAGATTAGTCAATATCTAACATAAACATCACTAATTTATCATTAATAATCCTAGGAAAAATGTTCTTCCAAACCCTCTTTCAACTCTTACCACCATGGGTTTATTAAGGGAAAAGGGGGAATCTAACATGATGATGGTTTAAAGGAAGAATGAAGAAATGAGTAGGAATTACCTCCAAGATTTTCCTCCAAATATCCTTAAGAGCAGTTTCTTCAAGCTCAAATATCGAAATGGGACAAAATGAGGGTCTAGGGCTTAACACTTCAATAGTATTATTAGCGCCGTCACCCCTTCGGCGGCTCGGGACCGCCCCGGCGGTGCGCCGGCGGCGCCGGCTTCGGACGGTAATGACCAAAGTCATTGACCGCTCCAGCGGCAGGGCTACCGCTCTAGCGGTGCCGCTGCCGCGGTGCTGGTGCCACCAAAGCGGGCACCAGACACCAGAAAACTCCCAAAGTCTCACAATTTGATCCGATTTTTTGACTAGTTCCCGAGGCCATCTGCTCACATACCATATACGTACACATATAAAAATGTGCTATGAACGCGCCTGGGGCCTCGTAATTCCCAACGGAGGTCTCATTGACCGAGTCAACCTCCGATGCCTTAATTCCATTTTCCCATCCCAAGTCCCTAAATGCATCCAAGTGCATTGGGAACCGAACCAAATACACATACAAGTTCTAAACGACCATCCAGACCTCTCAGAATCGACGGAATTTCGAAAAAGGTTTGTCTGCCCAAAAGTCAACTTTGGGTCAATCATTTTTTCACTTTAAGCCTATATTTTCACAAAAGTTTCCTGAATCTGGGTCCAAACATCTCGGGAAGTGTGTCAATGGTCCCCTCGGGTCAAAAATGAGCTAATCAATGCTCGAGAATGGGCGAAAATGCCAAAAGAACTATAACGACCAAACGGGTTGTTACAAACAGGGTTGTCCCATTTAATTGTTTATTTGTGTTTCACTCAATTTCTAGTCATGCCTTAGAAACTCTTGTACTAGTCTAGACCAGATTTCTGGAAAAACATTGTAAAGTCTTGTATACATTTCACATTTATGAAGATGAATGGTTTATTGATGAATTTATTTAATTCCGTTATTTAATGTATTAGTTGGTAAGGGAAGGGTTTGCCTACTAGGTGGGAATAAGTAGGTGCCTCCACGGACCCGAATTTAGGTCGTGACAGACATGATGCTAACCCTAAAAGAACTATAGTAAATACATAAATCACAGACAAGTAATTAGCTGATCTAAAGGGTAACTTTTGCTAACATGAACACCATCCAATAGCAAAGGGTCAACATGATTAACACAACTAATTTCATGAAAACTGGCAAGCTGACCTACTACTTAAACATATAGCATATAACTAAACTAGACACGATTAAGGACAAATATTGTTGTCATTTACCAGATTCATGAAGTTCCAAACATAAACATATTTAAAAACTAATTAGGCATACTAATACAGACTAATATTAACCTTTGAATAACCTAATGAAACCACACAACAATCAGCAACCAACACTTAACAACATTAAATTAAACCTAAAGCAGACTCATTAAGACTAATTACAGGCTAATCTAGCAAAATGACTAAATATACAAACATAAAACACTAAATTAAAGAAATTATGCTAAAAGGAGGAAAGTTTACCTTTCTTAAGTGTAGCCCTTGGTCAAGAATTGAAGTTGGAGACCCTTGGCACCTCTCAACACCCGAAACTCAACCACACACACACAAAATAAATAAATTAAACTTTAACTTGAAATAACTAAAGTTAGGTCAAAGCATCCAATTCTAGTCGGTTACTTTTGTTAACCCTAGTTACGAGTTTTTTGAGTTATGAATACGATATTTGGTGTCAGCAATGTGAAGAGTTGGGGTTCTTTATATAGAACCCCAAACTCTGAAAACCCTAATCCAATTTCGATGTGGGACTTGGGGTTTTAAGGGGAAATCCTCTTGAATCCCTCTCAAATTTGGCTCAGCCAATAGAAATCATGCGTTCAAATTCACAAAACAACAAAGCTAATTAAAGAATCGGTCCTTTTACCGTAGCAAAATGTAGAAAAAAGCAAGTAAAAGAGGGATTGTACCTCGTTTGGTTGAATCTTAGTGGAGAGAGGGTAAAGACAATTAATGTTTTACCCGAAATGACCACGCATGGTCTGTAAAGGTGTTGTACACCTGACTTCATGCCAAAAATGGCAGCGATGACTGAGGAAAGAGAAGGTAAACCACGGCGGCGCTATGGTTTCTCTCAATCCTTTGAGAGAAAACCCTTCAGGGTTCGATTGGTTCAGTAAAATGAAAAGGGAAGTGGTGTTCAACCCCTTTTAGAGCCGACGTGGGCCGGGTCTAGTCCAATTAGACTGGGCTCGATCCAATTTTAAGGAAGAAGAAGAGGGACCCTATATAATATATATGTATACACATGGTATACATGTATATGTATATTCATGTATATCCGTGTATATATATATATATATACACACACACATAAGTGAGGGAAACATATGCAATTTAACTAATAGCCAAAAGATTAAGAGTGTTCATTAGTTGACCATTGCAATCGTGGCCAAATTAAAACTAATTGACCAATTAATCCCTTTTTAAAAACATGGCCAATTGTATAAAAGAACTTAAATTACAAATATAGCGTTAATTGATTTAAACCATGAAATTGGCTATTCAATTATGTCGCGACCCAACCCAACCCACCGTGATGACACCCATACTAACCCCCATGGTGGGCGAACCATCCCCTTAATCAAATAATCAACCATTTAATCAATTACAACTTAAATAACAACAAAAACAATAAATATAACTCTAAGTCATGCCATAAATAATAGAAAATGCGGAATACTACTTATTTCAACCCCAAAATTCGAAAGTCATTGTACAAGTACTCTAATCATAATATTGTCTAAGAAGTTCATAAATGTCTGAAAATAACATAAATGTCTAGAAGTGAAATAGACATCAATAAGAAGAGATCTTCAGGCGACATGGCATGGATTGAAGCTTACCCTCGAATCTAGACATGAAGTAGCCTCAGGCTAGATGTGAGGTCTAGAAGACATCCCTGGCACACAATCTACACTAAAAAAGGATGCAGCAAGGCAGTATCAGTACAAACACTATGTATTGGTAAATATCATAGGCCGATTAAGATTAATATCATGCATACAATCGTAAAACCAGCAAGATAAACAAATAGGCACAACAATACAGCCACCATAACAACAATATCAACAATACCGATCCACAATGAAACACAGGAATAAGATGTTGTCCGATGCAATGCAATCAATGATAATTATATCAACTGTACACACATAAGTGAGGGCAAAATATGCAATTTAACTAATAGCCAAAAGATTAAGAGTGTTCATTAGTTGACCATTTCAATCATGGCCAAATTAAAACTAATTGACCAATTAATCCCTTTTTAAAAACATGGACAATTGTATAAAAGAACTTAAATTGCAAATATAGCATTAATTGATTTAAACCATGAAATTTGCTATTCAATTATGTCACGACCCAACCCGCCGGGATGACACCCACACTAACCCCCATGGTGGGCAAACCATCCCTTTAATCAAATAATCAACCATTTAATCAATTTCAACTTAAATAACAACAAAACCAATAAATATAACTCTAAGTCATGCCATAAATAATAGAAAATATGGAATACTACTTATTTCAACCCCAAACTCCGAAAGTCATCATACAAGGACTCTAATCATAATACTGTCTAAGAACTACATAAATGTCTGAAAATAACAGAAATGTCTAGAAGTGAAATAGACATCAATAAGAAGAGATCTTTAGGCGGCATGACATGGATAGAAGCTCACCCTCGGATCTAGACACGAAGTAGCCTTAGGCTAGATGTGAGGTCTAGAAGACATCCCTGGCACACAATATGCACTAAAAAAGGATGCAGCAAAGTAGTATTAGTACAAACACTATGTACCGGTACAATCGTAAAACCAGCAAGATAAACAAATAGGCACAACAATACAACCACCACAATAGCAATATCAACAATATCGATCAGCAGTTGTTACGCCTCTCGTTTTTGTCATAAGAAAGCCTATGGTTTCCTAGTTGAGTATGTCCTTAGAATGGAGACCCGTAACCCAGTTTTGAGATATCAAATGTCTTACCCCGTGTACCAAAGTACAAGCATGTGTTCTTTGCAATTCGATAGGATTACAAGCTAAACAAACCGAATCACCGCGAGCCGAAAAGACTCAGAGAACTAGCAAGAAACCAGTCCCCTTTGTCATCGACCCACGCCGTCGACACACCGCCATCTCTGAATCTCCAGTGGGTGATGTGTCGACTGGCCGTTGACCCCCGCGTCGAACCGCACCACTGGAACCCTTTTGTTCTACTTCTATATAAAGGTCCCTCACGTTTTATCCTCATTATTTTCATCCTTCCAACCTGAGAAAACCCTAATATATTTACCCTCAACATTTTCCATCAAATTGGAGGAGTTTTAGTAAGATCCGAACCCGTAAAAAGCCCGAGCTAGTGAAGAAGAAGGTTGCTCCTAGGGTCTCATTGAAGTTGTGGAGCTTAGAAGTTTAAGTTGGAGTTAATTCTTTGTATTCTAGTCTCTTCAAGGTATGTATATGATTCCTACCTTGGTGTTTGAGTTTATTATCAAGAATTTTGGTGATTTTAAGTAAAAAACATATAGTTAAAGAAGTGGTAAGTTGAATAAGGGTAAAGTTAGGGTTAAGGGACGTCTTGAGGAATGGTTTGGGATAGATTTGATTATATTTTGATATGTGAGTATTGATATTGTTGTTGTTGGTGTTTGGGTTGAATTAGAAGTGGAGGAATTGCTAACTCTATTATCACGCCCCAAAACCCACCCTAGACGTGACTGGCATCCGACGTCATGAACAACATCAGAAGAACCTAAACGATAAAATAATAACACTTGAACCCGCCAGGTTCAATATTCGCCTCCAACAGTTTATAAAATAAATGTAACATCAAGTTCCTTTTTAATAATCTTTCGTTAATAAATTAAACAAAGTTATAAGTAACTGCATATATCAGGACCACAATTATGGAATAAGATCAGCGGAAGTCTAATATAAGTAAATAGTCATAAACGTGGCAAACACCCATTAAGTCGTACGAGACTTTGACAATCTACCCACAATTCTGACAACTATCTATGGAGCTTCTAAGAGACACAATAATCGTCTAACTTCAGGACGCAGCCCGAAAATCTAGAATAATAAATGAAACAAGAAGTGTCCCACGAAAAAGGATATGGGCTCACCAAATAAACAACTGCAGCAAGTACTCCTAAGCGCCGAGAGCATCGCAAACCTGCTCTTCTCCGTTACCTAACATACCATAAAAAATAACAATGGTATGCCTAAGTACTTTCGTACTCAGTGAGTGCCTCGGGGACAACAAGTATTATAAAAATAAAATATAATAATACATAAAGAAATCAGTTCTGAAAAGATAGTATAAAAACAGTCATTCCACTTTATGATTCTTAATATCATTTGTTAAATAGTTTACAAAGCCATTAATCAATATAAAAACAGGTATTTAGCATGTGTATCTCAATAAGAATTATCAAAATCGATTATAAAGCCTTTTGTCAAGTTACAACTTTCAATTATGCCTTTCAAATTGATCATGATTGTCAACAACAGTTCCATGAGAGAATAAGAATATCACACATGCCAATACAGGCCCAAGAATCAATCACATCGAAGGGATGACCGTAGAGGTTCCCTTGTCACAGCGCACCACACCGGAATATGAAATTCTCGGTGGCTATCCTTCCTCCCGAATAGCTAGGCATTAACCACACTCCGGGTAGCGAACCCGGTAGTGGCCACTCTTCCTCCCGAATGGCTAGGCAATTACCACACTAAGATCCATAGTAGCTACCCTTCCTCACGAATAGCTAGGCCAAACACAACAACAAAGTTCATAGCATCGAAGTTGATTCACAATTTGTCTCAAGGTATGTCACACCATCAATTAACATTAAGGTTCATTATGCCATAACGTAAAGATTAAGTCATTTCAATCAATGTTTTAAAAACGTATAACCTCTTTACAAAAGATTTTCATGTCCCAATTCATCAATGAGAATGTCATTACCAACTCTTAACCATCATTATTAAGCATCTCTCATAGAGGAAAACATTCACAATATCTTATACATATATAGGGTTTGTTACAATCTAGGTTTAATGTGGGTTTGTCCCTTCACACACATTAACCACTATTTAGACATGAATTAGAGTTCAAGAAACATTAAAAGATTACTTTTCCTTTCATTCATTAAAGAATCTTGAATAAAATTTATACTTCCAACAATAGGTTCAAAAGTGATTTTCATTCAAAATAACTTTTCAAAAAGAGAGACATAGAAATCATCCTTATAGTCAAAAATGATTTTTAAAAGAGACATACAAATCACAACCAAAGAGTTCGTAAAAATCGATCGAAAGAGTATGTTAAAAAAAGATACACCTTAATACGTTAAACAAAGTTTAACAATTCACTTGCCTAATGAAGAACACCCAAACCCTAGCTTGAATCACTTTGGGAAGAATTATGCTGCAAACCCTAGGTTTTGGTCACAAGAATCATGTTAAGAATCATGGGTTTTATGTTAGAATAGATTAGTAATGTTAAGGATGTTCTTACCTTTGATTTGAAGACTTAGAGAGATGATTTTTGTCCTTAGGGTTTGGAAGGATGAAAAAAAAAATGGGAACAAACTAAGACCATACCCATTTTAAACCCAATTTTTACGCCAGAAACGGAGAAAGTACGGCCTACAAGTACGTCCCATACTTTGAAGTACATCCCGTACTTATAGCCCGTACTTAGGCTGCCAAGACCAGTGAAGAATGGAAGAAGTACATCCAAAAGTACGTCTCGTATTTTAAAGTACGGCCCGTACTTTCTGGGCGTACTTTGGGCGAATTCTCCAACTTTTGTGCCCTTCAGTAAAACAGACATAACTTTCTGTACATAGCTTTGGTTGGGCTGGCCGACCTACCGTTAGAAAGCTATTTCAAAGATTTACAACTTTTATTAAGAAAAGTTTTTCCAAATTCGCAACATATTTTCATGAAAATCGCCCAGAAAACAGACCTACCAAAACTTAGGCGAATTTAAGAGCCCTTAAGAACTTCAATTTATTGGTTTGACTTCAAAACGACCATCTTCCACTTGAATTCATCAAGAATGGATTCATATAGATATAATATCATCTTAACACTAGATTTTTACATATTCACACCTAGTTTAAGTTTATGGGGTGTTACATTATCCCCCCCTTAAGATCATTCATCCCCGAATGAAAATCATGGCTTAAGATTTTTCACTAAACATCAATTTCAAAATTTCTAGAGTTCTTTAGTAAAGAGGATCATTCTCAGAGGTAACATACGACTAGCCACATAATGAATACATCATTCAAGCCTAAACACATGGATGAGGGATTCATACCTCTAATCTAAACTTTCACAGGGAATACATAGTCGAAAGGTTCAACACATATCTGCAGTAGGGAATAAATGAAGGTAACACGACTTGAGTGACACTACAACAACTTGATAGAACTATGCCCCCTTCGAGTTCATCTCACAAGTCTTTAAGATACGACATAAGTCTACCCCTAGGTTCTTGCAATATCACTTTTTCACTCTATAACGATCCCCTCAGCAAATTCAAGCCTAACTATTTCTGATTGACAATCCAGAGTTTCATAACACTCGGAAAGCTAGTCTATCCCCAAAAATCGCATCAAGGTTCATCATTTCTAATTCAAACACATCAAAAGTAATCTCACGGCCCTTAACTACAACGACACAGTCTCTATACATTATAGAAGCGATAACAAGGACGCAGGGGTATTCATAGAAAAAGGGTGTCAACAATTGTTCGACTTCCACACAAAAATCAAAGGCAAGATACTGAGTTACATAAGAAAGAGTCGAACTCGAATCGATCAGCGAATACGCTTCATAAGAACATATAGTAAGAATACCTATGACCCCGACATCAGGATCTTCTGCCGTCTCCCTACGAGTCAAACTATAAAGTCGAGCTTGTCCCCCATTAGCGTTGTCAGCAACCGTTTTACCAGCCCCATTACCACGAGCATTAGGGGTATTGTTAGCATTACCATCAGACGAATTATTCCTTTGGCTTGAAGAGTTAGCCGTTTCACGAAGCCACTTCCTACAATATTTCTTGATATGAACCCTAGTCCCACAATGGTGACAAACACGATTCTCCTATCTAAATGCTTACCGGTTACTACCTTGCGAATATCTGTTCTGATCATTATTTCTCTAACCTTGTCCACCAGATGGAACGCCCATACTAGACTGAGAAACAAACTGTTGAGGTGCAGAATTTCCTTTCCGTTGCCCTCCATCATACGAACCAGTGAAACCACCCGCAGATTGGGCCTTCTTACTTTGTTCCTTGTCTAGCCTCTCTTCTCCCTTCCAATTCTCTTGTTGCTGGGCAAACCCAACCCAGGAATTACCGTTCTTGACCCCAGCAGTGGTACGGTTAGTGACCCTGGCAGCTCATCTGCCAGACGATGAGTTAGAAGCACCATTGTTTCCCCGATTAGCAGTCCTCGCACGAGTTAAAACCATTTCTGTGGGGCACGAATTATCGTACACGTCAGAATGATCCTAACGATAGTTCAAGCTCTATAGCACAATCTAGAATAAAGAAGAGCGAGAAACACCTATAAATGCCCTGGTAGTCTTTCGATCATGCGAGTGATCGGTACTGACAAAGGAAGACTCACTAGACACGGCTCCCACAGACACGGACAACTCCTAGGACACATTTAAACCTAGGCTCTGATACCAAGCTTGTCACGCCTCAAAACCCACCGTAGACGTGACCGGCATCCGACGTCATGAACAACATCGGAAGAACCTAAACGACACAATAATAACACTTGAACCCGCCAGGTTCAATTTTAATAATCTTTCGTTAATAAATTAAACAAAGTTATAAGTAACTGCATATATGAGGATCACAATTATGAAATAAGATCAGCAGAAGTCTAATATAAGTAAATAGTCATAAACGTGGCAAACACCCATTAAGTCGTACGAGACTTTGACAATCTACCCACAATTCTGACAACTATCTATGGAGCTTCTAAGAGACACAACAATCATCTAACTTCGGGAAGCAGCTCGGAAATCTAGAATAATAAATGAAACAAGAAGTGTCCCACGAACAAGGATGTGGATCACCAAATCAACAACAGCAGCAAGTACTCCTAAGCGTCGAGAGCATCGCGAACGTGCTCTTCTCCGTTGCCTAACATACCATAAAAAACAATAATGGTATGCCTGAGTACTTTCGTACTCAGTGAGTGCCTCGGGGACAACAAGTATTTTAAAAATAAAATATAATAATACATAAAGAAATCAGTTCTGAAAAGATAGTTTAAAAATGGTCATTCCACTTTATGATTCTTAATATCATTTGTTAAACAGCTTACAAAGCCATTAATCAATATAAAAACAGGTATTCAGCATGTGTATCTCAATAAGAATTATCAAAACAATTATAAAGCCTTTTGTCAAGTTACAACTTTCAATTATGCCTTTCAAATTGATCATGATTGTCAACAACAGTTCCATGAGAGAATAAGAATATCACACATGCCAATACAGGCCCAAGAATTAATCACATTGAAGGGATGACCGTAGAGGTTCCCTTGTCACAACTAAGCACCACACCGAATATGAAATTCTCGGTGGCTATCCTTCCTCCCGAATAGCTAGGCATTAACCACACTCCGGGTAGCGAATCCGGGTGGCCACTCTTCCTCCCGAATGGCTAGGCAATTACCACACTAAGATCCATAGTGGCTACCCTTCCTCACGAATAGCTAGGCCAAACACAACAACAAAGTTCATAGCATCGAAGTTGATTCACAATTTGTCTCAAGGTATGTCACACCATCAATTAACATTAAGGTTCATTATGCCATAACGTAAAGATTAAGTCATTTCAATCAATGTTTTAAAAACGTATAACCTCTTTACAAAAGATTTCCATGTCCAATTCATCAATGAGAATGTCATTACCAACTCTTAACCATCATTATTAAGCATCTCTCAGAGAGGAAAACATTCACAATATCTTATACATATATAGGGTTTGTTACAATCTAGGTTTAATGTGGGTTTGTCCCCTTACACAGATTAACCACTATTTAGACATAAATTAGAGTTCAAGAAACATAAAAAGATTACTTTTTCTTTCATTCATTAAAGAATCTTGAATAAAATTTATACTTCCAACAATAGGTTCAAAAGTGATTTTTATTCAAAATAACTTTTCAAAAAGAGAGACATACAAATCATCCTTATAGTCAAAAATGATTTTTAAAAGAGACATACAAATCACAACCAAAGAGTTCGTAAAAATCGATCGAAAGAGTCTGTTCAAAAGAGACATACCTTAATATGTTAAACAACGTTTAACAATTCACTTTCCTAATGAAGAACACCCAAACCCTAGCTTGAATCAATTTGGGAAGAATTATGCTGCAAACCCTAGGTTTTGGTCACAAGAATCATGTTAAGAATCATGGGTTTGATGTTAGAATAGATTAGTAATGTTAAGGGTGTTCTTACCTTTGATTTGAAGACTTGGAGAGATGATTTTTGTCCTTAAGGTTTGGAAGGATGAAAAAAAAATGGGAACAAAATAAGGCCATACTCATTCTGCTAGAAGCGGAGAAAGTACGGCCTACAAGTATGTCCCGTACTTTGAAGTACGTCCCGTACTTAGGCTTCCAAGACCAGTGAAGAATGGAAGAAGTACGTCCAAAAGGACGTCCCGTACTTTAAAGTACGGCCCGTACTTTCTGGGCGTACTTTGGGCGAATTCTCCAGCTTTTTTGCCCTTCAGTAAAACGAACATTACTATTTTTACATAGCTTTGCTTAGGCTGGGAGACCTACCGTTGGAAATATATTTCAAGGATTTACAACTTTTATCAAGGAAGTGTTTCCAAATTCGCAACACATTTTCATGAAAATCGCCCAGAAGACAGACCTACAAAAACTTAGGCGAATTTAAGAGCCCTTAAGAACTTCAATTGTTGATTTGACTTCAAAACGACCATCTTCCACTCGAATTCATCAAGAATGGATTCATATAGATATAATATCATCTTAACACTAGATTTTTACATATTCACACCTATTTTAAATTTATGGGGTGTTACATCTACAAAGGAGGTGCTGCCTGAGTTTTGTTAAGTTATAAACTAGATTAAGGTTGGTATATGAATATGTTCTAGTCTAATAATTAATTCTTGGTCTTGTTTGTAGATTTGCCATGCTCAGGATATTAGCATAGTTAGCTTGAGATGCGAATAAGGTAATTTAAGGCTAACCTTTCTTTTATTTTTGGCATGATCTTATGATACGACCCAACAAGCGAGTAAATGAGCTTCCATATTACTCTACTCTTAGAAGCATTAGGAGTACTTCAGTCTTCGATGTTCCTATACCCCATTTATGATTGTTCCTTCTATTCATGGGTCTTAAGATTTCTTATATTGATGATGTTAGCTCAAAGATGTCCATCGGAGGTAGTACGACCTTATGTCACTTCGAGAGTTCTACGTATTCAGTTGATTCATGCATTGCATTCATATATATTTATGCACACTGACCTATGATCAGAAGGCATTAAATACGTGAATATTATATGTATATATGGGATATGAGTGGAAAAAGAGATAGGCATTACATATGCATTACCACTTGATCAGCTGGTGCACAGTGATGATGATATTGATGATGGCCGCAGAGAGGCCGAGGGAATATGAGATATGGATCTAGCTGATCGTTCCTCAGCACTATGACCTACATGTATATACATAATTTTCATAGAGAACATGCATATCATACGCCCTCAGAGGAATTTTTTCAGTTTTATGGATTTATACAGATATTTTCAAATGCTCAGATGTGCAGATGTATTCAGATAGACGGCTTGGCCTTTGAGTTTCACATTTCTTTCATGACTCTTATGTATATGTTACTCTTATGCCTTACATACTCAGTACATTACCCGCACCGACTCCCCTATTGCTCGGGGCCGTTGCGTTCATGCTGTTGGTTCGAGATAGGCGACGGGCGATCCGACTTAGTAGGACTTTTATCCGGCAGTGGTCAGTGCGCTCCACTTGATCCGGAGCTGCAGTTTACTTTGGTATGCTATTTTTTTTTTAGATGCATGTATATGGGTATGGCAGGGCCTTGTTGCCACGACCCAACTGGAGGGCCATGACGGGTACCCGGTGCTAACCCAACCGGGCACCTCTTAACGTGCATACACATTTACATCTAGGTGAGCCACATAGCTAAATCATACCTTTATCCCTCATTCATACTATTTCCATTGGGCAACAATACATTTATATCATCATCAACAAGTATGCCCACAACAATGTACATAGGCCGACGAGGCTAACAAAATGATATCCAAAATATAGGCCGACAAGGCCAAATACATCTAACTATATATACATGTCTACGAGCCTCTAAGGAGAGTATGTCACATCATATAGGCGGGACAGGACCCCGCCGTGCCCATAAGTATGTACACAAAAGAATAGATACC